>NW_025934539.1:0-1079 GCF_000764305.2 Hyalella azteca | reverse complement strand
ACTTACGGGCGGGTCGCCTGCCGAAGACCACCACTGCCGTGGATGTAATGGACCATCATGATTCCTGCCTTCCGGAACGTAGCCTTCAACACTTCCGGACAATCATATCAAGGCCGTGCGTCGAACCAGCCCTCGGTCGAACGGCCACTTGTCGAAGGACGATAAATTTTGGAACAGAACTATGCTATCTGAAACCTAACCTCTGATGCGGTGAACGTAAAATTACGTAATTTAACGATGCCCAGAAGTCAGATTCGATCTGCGGCATGTGGTGCACGGCAGGTGGTGGTCAAGGCCGGAAGAGGACAAAGCCGAGTGGTGCCGGCTGATTGGTGGATGTCCGGAGAGATCCAAGGCGTTCGATTCAGGGCTTATTGGTGCACAAAATTGGTGGTGCACGGCTGCGCTCCCCTTACGGGCGGTTCCTTGCAACAATAGAATATTGCAGATTGCATTTGTTCGGCTGTGTCCAGAGTTCAGGCAATGAAGAATTTTTGGGGGAGACTGTGTGCAATGAATAAACATTACAGAGCTTAGGCCGAGAACTGAATTGTTGTCGGTACCTCGCTTGGAGCGAGAAAAATTACAGCAATAAGAACTACTTGGTTTTGCACGATTGCTAGGAAGAATGATTAATAGAGGCATGGACCCGAGCGACTGCAACATGGACGTGCGGTCCTGCACAAAGCCCGACATCTTGGGACATCATCCAAACGCCCCACAGGTGGTTATGTTCTTGGCTCAAATAATTTGCCAAAATTCAAGAGATAAGAACATTTCTAAAAATAAAACTTCACATGAACTCATTTCACAGCGTCTCAACTTCTTAGGGAGCGACTCAACTCAAACACTTGGCAAACGAGCTGCACTCTGCTGTCTTGTGGTCCTCACAAAAAGGTTATATCTCCTTTTGTGTACTGTAGTTATTAGGTTTTTATCACAAAGTTTCATGATCGACTACCTGGTAACTCTGTTGTCACTTTTATTAAGGGGACCGACCTAGCTAAAATTTGAATATTTTGAGTTTTTCTGTTTCTTATCTCATCTTAAAGGTTGTTTTCTTGCGCATCGAACGATAT
>NW_025934538.1:0-18008 GCF_000764305.2 Hyalella azteca | reverse complement strand
GCCTGCTGTCTGGTGGAGACAGCCTGCTGTCAGGTGGATTCAGCCAGCTGTCAGGTGGATTCAGCCTGCTGTCTGGTGGAGACAGCCTGCTGTCAAGTGGATTCAGCCGGCTGTCAGGTGGAGGCAGCCTGCTGTCAGGTTTCACCCAAGAATTAAGGACGAGCTCAGGGCATTGTTGAACGTTGCAGTTCGTCGTGACGGGCGGCTGTAATGTTTCGGTGCCCGGAAACTGCGGCAGAGTCGACTGGACATCGGCTTGCTTGACTTCCCTAGGGAGAATTAACTCTGTTTTCAAGAATATACGTTTTGGAGGGGCCCGATTGACTATAGCGCTTTTCTTCGAGCGTGGAACGGCGCCTGTGGGAGAAAACGGTCCAAAATGTGTGGGTAAAGCTTCCATGGCAAGACTGACCGCTTTTACAGCCCCAACAAGAGCTTGTTCAATGCTCCCATCGTCGTAGATGTCAACTTCCATGGCCTCAGCACCATCGTTCTGTTGATCTCCTGCCTGGCTCTCGCTATTACTGTCTTCGTCGTCATCCGTTTCACTTGAGATCTCCTGTAGACGTAACAACTCTTGTAAAGTGCAACGAAGGGGAGATGTTAACTTGGAAATAAAGAATTGAACTATCACCATAAATTTAGCAAAACACTGTTCACTGTACACTCACCATCAAGCGTATTAACATAATTTTCTAAATTGCGGTGCATCCTAATATAGTGCGATACTCACACGGCACTCGTTACATATATGAAACAACTTTATTTTCATAAGGGCAAAGTATTGCTGTGAGCCATCAAAACAAAATTATTAATAAACAAAACCTTGTGTACAATAGGTTCGATATTAAAATTAACAGACTATCATATTCAGATTAACGTGCCAAAAGCTTACCTTGGCCGTCACATTGTTCCGTTTCACTCGCTGCTGATGCTTACAGGCAAGGCGACGCTTGTCGGTCAATTGACAGTAAGGGCAACCGCACTCCTCGAACTGGCATTTGTGGCCACGCTTTTTGAACAACAACCCATGGCTGCGGCATTTATCACATAACTGAAAATAATATTGTAACATTGATGAACTGCAATCACTTAACCTGGTGGGAATAATGATAACTTGGCAACTTTTCAAAATTCTTATTCGACTAGACACAAACAAACTCATTCCGCTGTGAATTTAACTAATATTTTTCTGCTATTCTGGCTCGCTCTGACTGTTGTACATTCCACTTGCTAGATATTGTTAGCCCGTTAGATTGTTTAATGTATTTTTGCATTGTTTCTTCTGCTGTAACGCACTGATATTTTGAATTTTCTAATTCGATAATTTGTTATGGAAATGGAGCCTGCACATCAATTCACCAGGACCGGTCATACCTGTTTACCGGTGAGCCCATGCGCAGGGAGGATATTATTCCTGGCCATCTCACTCTTGAGTTGACGCCACCACGCCTGTTGGTGTTTCCCCGCCACCCTTGTCTTCCTCAGGAGCTGGCACAGCAAGCATTCGCAGTTCTTGTGTTTGCATTTCGTATCGTGCCGTTTCTTCAAACTGAATACGATGATAATTGATTAGTTACGTTATATTTTTATACAATTCAAAATTGAACACTTAGACACAACTACAAAAGCTTGACTAGGGGCAATGGTCGCAATATTGCCATGCCATTCTATATACGGGCTCAAAAAAATTATGGTTCAAATCTTAGCAACAAGTACGAAATAAGCAAGTTAACGATCTTTATGAGACTTAGAATAAGCTCATGCAATTGTTAGTTAGAAACTGGTTCTTTATAACATCCAGGCACAAATCCGGTTCTTTAACATCCAGGCACAAATCTGGTTCTTTAACAGCCAGGCACAAATCTGGATCATAAACATCCAGGAACAAATCTGGATCATAAACATCCAGGAACAAATCCGGTTCTTTAACGTCCTAGCACAAAACTAATATAGTCGAACGTATAATCAGTGCAAGCGTGGATATAAATGGCACAGGCTTTGAATTTGCAAACAAGTTCTGTTCGACAAAGTTATTCCTAAATCATAATTTAAAACCACCCTACGTCTGAAAATGTATTTGTAAAGCATTTTACAAGCTAACTTGCAGCCATGATTATTATGAAGAAATAGTGTTGACACATTAAAATGAATCAAATTTTAGTGATAAGTACATATCTAAAAAAATCAAACATCTCTGTTTGATGTCACTGTTTCATGCGTTCTCAAAATATCGAGGCAAGATTCTCAGTCTAACAACTATCTTGATTTTGCAAGAAGCAAGCAGCCACCTTATGTCGCAATCAATCACTAAATGTCTCGAGCATATTCTGAATACGCAAGCACGCACACATTGATGCCATGATTTCTGCAGAGGAGGCAGTGTTGCTGAGATCGTTTCTTTTTGGGCTGCTCCCCAGAGGCGCGCATGTTCTTGTTCGTGCGGGGACTCGCTCCCCCGCCTCGCTGTCTCGTCATGGAGACGTTCTGAACAAAGAACATATGGTATAATTCTTCATCATATTTTAATATTTATTTCTGAGATATATATTTTTATTTTTAAAAATCATATCTTGTCGCCCGTGGCGCGGTCGCGACGGCTATGTCTTACGCAAAAAGCTACAGTCGTCCCGACTTTGTCTGCCTGACTCATGGTTGGCACTATCAGTCAACGACCTTGTGCTACTCTACAACACCGAGCTGACCTATGCACTCGATGACCTCATTTCTGCACGTACAGTTCGGGTACCTCAACGAGTTTCCGACCCATGGTTCGATGATGAATGTTGCGTCTCGAAGCAGGGGATTCGACTGCTCCAGCGGTTTCGCGGCCTCCCTCCCAGAGGCCGCAGATGGGTCAATGAAAAACTGACTTCTTACTTCACTTCTTATATTGAGTCCATCTTCACATGACGTGCTCTGTAAAACAGAGTGGCATCAGAAGGCAGAACTTATATTAGTCTTAATTGTAATTCCTCTGAACGTTAGTCGGCAACGGCTGAGCAATTTAAGGCACTTTATAATTGATATAGATTTCTACGTAGGCGAGAGTAGTTTTAGGTATGATGAATATAAGTCTTAGATTTTTACCTAGTTATTTCAACATGAAAATATTTTGCCAAGGAAACGTTCCGCTCAGGGTTATACAGTAGAAACTGCCTGGTTATGATACACAAAGGGAAATTTAAAAAAGCAATTAATTCACAGTTCATGGGCAATTAGCTTCATTTGCACAATCACGTTGATTGTGCAGTAAGATAGAAAAACAGCTTCAGAAAAAACAAACACACGTGCAAATGGGGCAAAACTACTAAGAAATGACAATATATCAAAGATCATTCAGGAGAATTAACCCGGTTCCAATGATGCGGAACTCACAAACTTTTCCGACTGTGCGTTATGACAAGATAGAAAATCATGTAACAGTAAATAATGCTTGAGCATCCCTGCTCATATCACTGATAAATCAGGTAAAATTTACACATAAAATGATGCGAAGTTATCAGGAAGTGACTAACTTATATACGTGTTATCATGAGAGAACTTAACACCAAAATTCTTATAAAATACAGGTCACATATGCTAAGTAATACTGCATAGGACAAGTTGAGCTACTGGCCACAGAAAGAATCTATAAATTTAACATTTGGTAGAAACGAGTTCACTGAGTCGTATTACAAACAATTTGCTAGGAGTACACTTTTAGAACACGAGTAAAATAAGAGAAATGATGATTAAATTACTCACAATATTTGCTTTTCCTACGTGTCACATTGATTTATTTATCCCATTAACAGGGAAGGCCATCGACGCTTATCAACCGCGCCAAATTTCGAGTAACCCGAAACGAGCATGTCCGTGTACGCGTATACTAAAAAATATTAAAACTAATGCTAATGCTGGGATATATCCCGGCACAAGCGGGCTGTCTACCGAGCGAACAGACGCGGTAATCCTGCTGCTGCCGGTGGTGTGGCCTCCACCTTGCGAGATGCGCGGAGCAATTATGTCGATCTACTTCGTACTAAAAAGAGTCATTTTGGCGCCAGAGAGTCGTCGCGCAACGCAGCGATCCTCGAGCGTTGTGGCGTTCGCTGGACAAACTCATGGGAAGAGGTCATACAGAGGCTTCGGGTGACGTAAGCATGGAGGAATTCCATGCGGTTTTTGAAGACAAAATTTCTGCTGTGCAAGCGTCGTCGGCCGATGCTCCGCCAGCAGCATTTGCCCCGTGCCCGTTCGACTGGGTATTCCAACTCATTTTTCCAAGAATTCACTCACGTCACAGCTGACGACGTCATCGCTGCAGTGCGCGCTGCCTAACAAGCAGTGTGCCAGCGATCCGCTGCCGACGTCGTTACTTAAGGGGAATGTTGTAATCCTACCACCTTTACTGGTCGAACTATTCAACCGCTGCCTCACTGACGGTGTTGTCGATGAATTTCAAATCGCCTTACATTACGCCTCTATTAAAAAAAAACAGACCTCGACGGTTCCGATCCAAAATCATATCGACCCATATCCAACCTGTCGATTTTGTCGAAACTCCTAGAACACATTGTGGCGCGACAGCTGAACAACCATCTTCAGCAGTCCGGTATCATGACTCGCCTCCAGTCTGCATACCGTCATCTCCATTCGACGGAAACCGCTGCGCTGAAGGTGCTTTCAGATATTCTGCGCGCATTGGACCGGAGCGACATTGCGGCACTAGCTTTACTCGACCTGTCGGCCGCGTTTGACACGGTTGACCACGCCACTTTATTGCGTCGACTTGTCGTATCATTAGGCCTGCGTGATTAGTATAGGAATTAATAAGGATCTCAAAATCGGGAATATACGTATAACCGTTAAAGATTGATTGAAGCCGACGGTTAGAAATTCAAACGATGCGGGTCTACGACGCCTCGCGCGGGTAGCGAACGGGGCTATATAAGGAGCGAGGTAGAACGTAGAAGCAGAGAGAGCGCAGTTTGTGTCTACCAGCGTGCTGGGAGGAAGTCGTGCTGTGTGTAGACTTTTAGTGAGTACAGTCGGAGTCAATCGGCGTCCTGTGAGGAAGTCTCGTGTGTGGAGACTTACGGTTGAGCTACAAATTTGGCGTCGTGGCGCGAGCCTGGGAAGAGCACTAAGATTATTCGACGAGTGAGCCGATTTTCCTGAGGATTGAAGACCACGCTATTAGATCTGATGACATAAGAACGAGAATCCCAGCCAGCTACGAAGTTGGTTCGGAATCTACTTCCCTGACGCGGAGAATCATCCCCGTGCGGCTGCGTCAAGGAAATATCCTCACGTTGGTCCCAGCGCTGCTTCCTCCTCAAAAACTCGGTGATGTACAGTGTGGAAATTCACCTGTAGAAATTGTCTAACTCTCTGTGTTGTTGCCTAACTGATCTTACTAGCCTGTTAGTAATTGTGTCGAGTACTGTTGTCTCAGGCCCAGCTCTGATAGGTTTTCAACTTAACAAGTAGGCTTTTGACATCGTCATTTTCACCGTGCCCAGCTCTGTATCAAGATAGGATTTTCTAAGTATATAAGAGTTGAGATAACCCTTGTGTCAATTCTCCTTGTCAATCGTAGCTGCCAGATATAGAACTCCTCATCGCGTCCTTGTACCACTCGGAAATATAGAAAACCAACCTGACAGTTACGTAAATAAGAACTTAGAAGATTAAGAAACGGGTTTGAAAAAAATACGGTTCGAATACGGTTCTTTTTTTTTGGAGTTTAATAAACGATATACATATACTCTCGCGACCATAGGTCCCGAGCAGGAATAAATCCCGTCATTTATTCACAACGATAAGAGAAAAACATAGCCGAATCGAGAGTTACCAGATCAAAGTTCAAACCATAAATTAGGAAGAGAAAACTTAGCTTAATCATGCGCGGTACAGTGCGGCTGTGGTTTGAGTCCTATCTCAGCAATAGATTCCAATGCGTTCGTCGCGGGGACTCATCTACGCCATCGTTGGTCACTTGCGGCATACCACAGGGATCAGTTCTCGGCCGAATCCTCTTCCTGTTATATACTGTCGACGTAATGCAATAATCGATTCACATAGTTTGAACCCGCATATGTTCGCCGATTACACCCAAATTTATGGCCTCGGTGCACTGGTTGACGTCGCGGTGTTGTAGGACCAAATAAATGTCTGCCTGCATGGCCGCTGTCTCAGACTGGATGCGTTCCAACCGGCTCCAGCTCAATGCATCAAAAATCGAGTTTATTTGGTTTGCGACTGCTCGGCGCCAGCATCACCTACCTTCCTGCCAACCCTGTTCGCGTGGGCTACGAGTTCGTAATGCCTGCGTCCGCAGTTCGCAACCTGAGCATCCTGCTGGACTCGGAACATTCAATGAACAGGCACATGCATAGTCAAAGTATCCACCGGCCACTTTAGCGCTCTGCGACGAATACATAGCATCAGCCGCTGTCTTTCGAGGCCGGTCCTTGAGGCCCCTGTGGTGGTGCTCGTACAGACCAGAATGGACTATGGTAATACCACACTTTATGGACTTCCGACCATGGCACTCAATAAACTGCAATCCGTAATGAATGCTGCTGCTCGACTCGTGTGTAATAAGCGAAAATTCAACGATGTGACGCCGATATTGCGCGATCTTCACTGGTTGCGAATTCAGCAGCGCACGCAGTTCAAGGTCGCTGTTCTGGACCCATACTTACAAAAAAAAGTTAAGAGATCGTAAGTTCATCAGCCAATCATTGACGGCCTTTCAAGCAAAATCCACCAATCATAGACAAGAAAATAGAGCGTAAGTACTTACGTTCACTTGGCGAATTTTGAAAGTATGGCCCCTGATGTTAAGATGCCTCTGGCGCCTCCTTATCTCTCGGAAGATATGCAGCGCGTGTCGGATCTGCCTTCTAGAAGACGATTACGCTCGTCATCAACAGCGGACCTCGTCGTACCATCTACACGTCTATCTACCGTCGGCAACAGCGTTCCCGGCCGCCGCCACCAGAACCTGGAACAGTCTGTCAGCTTCCGTAACTTCGGCTCCTTCGTTGCAGGTGTTTCGTCAACAAGACGGAACTATTTCGTAGAGCCTATGAATCTAGTGCTTAGTCATTTTATCCGTTCCAATCCTTTCTTGTGTCTATTTATTTTTCGCTTGCTATTAATCTTATGTGTGACGAGCACACGAAGTTCGTTTGAACCAGACGCCACCATAAATACTTCGTAGAATAATAATAATAACAATAATTTAGTCTTAGCAAAGTATCGTTAAGTCCCGAAGATTGAAAACTGTCATGGCTTCCGAAAGAAATATTCTTACATATCGATGCCCAGTATAGTATAAATCTTCAAATCTATTAATCCTTGTACATCTGTTCTACAAAACTTTAGCCAAATTCTCAATATGAATGCGGATTTACTAAGCGATATATCTTGAACAATCGGCAAGCAGTGACTATAGATTTGTGTTTTTTATCATGTCGACCAGAATGCATCAAATAGAACATTACATTATTCAATTAGAGAGAGAATACGAAATTTGAAAAAAATGGGAAAAAATCAATAAGCGCACCACATGTCAAGGGAAATCAAAAGAGTGTTTTTGTTAATCAAAAATAAACGCATATCATGTTTAATTTATTCAAACGATGCCAAAAATTATAGCCTGCTATTTTTGAATCGCTACCAGTCATGATGAACATTTAGTTAGCGTCGTCCATCAGGCACCAAAATGCATTAAGGATGGACATAAAACTCCCTTGGAGCTACAACATTTTATGCTTTGGAATGAGAACGACTCGTTCTCATTTCTAAAAATTATCATCAGACAGGAAAAATTTATCATCAGACATCACTATGTAGTCTGTGCTATGTAACATTAGTGATATAAACTTCATGAGTTAAATTCGAATATACTTAGGCTCACGACGGCATGAACGAACTCATTTGTGAACTCAGTGAATTTGTTCACTGTAAAGGAGGTAATTCTGATATCAATTTACAGATCACTAGGGTTTGAAATTTACAGAAACTAAAGCATGTCAAGAGACGGACAATTAGTCCACTTAATCATGTGAGAAATGAATAAATTAGATGAATCTTTTGAATATTATATGAATGAGATTTTTGGATTGAGGTAGCTGAAAATGGCTGCAATTATTGCCCTTATAACACAAAGTGTATCGTAACACTACGCAACTTCAGAAAGCTAGAGTTATCAGAACAATCTAAGTTACCTAATCCTAATGAATATCACTGGATTTCATTGAGCGATAGAGTTGCCTGATGTTACTTTTGATGATTTTTCCGACGCCACTGACGCTCCTAGACACGCAAGAAAACTCGACGGGCCTCTATAGGAAGTGGCATGAGGATTTGAACGACTACTGAAAAGTGATCTGCGAGGCAAAATAATGTCAACTTAATTTGTCCATTACAACATATATCTGTCATTAGAAATTCCAGATAGCAGCCTGAAAAACTTAGCGACAGTTAAGTCGATTAAACTTCAGTTAAGCATGTTCAATTATTTACAATATTTCTTATACATAGGTAGTTGACTAATACATTAAGTTGACTAATGCATAAGGTAGTTGAAACGCATTAAGTAAAACATACAATTCGTGTCATCTTACAAAATTGTAAATAGCATGAAAATCTATTTTAAACTCACCAATATCAGAGACTCGTTCAAATAACCTCTTTCGATCTTGGTGTTCTTTGTACGATAGACAAATAACTCACAAAAGCAGATGTTAGAGCCACGATTTATTAGAATCATTCATATGATTGTCCTTCATCTAAAAGTTCGCTCTGATCAAATGGAGTTAGTTCAGTTTACTTCAGATGCAAACACCTGACAAGTGATGCGTTCTAACGTTCATACAACAGCTGCACCGTAAGCGATTAAGAAAAGTAGAGTTATAGTGCATCCGAGTATCCAAAAAAATGAATGATCTTGTTGCTGGAAGTTTAAACACGTGATATATTCAAACGCGGTACGTGTCAGGTACAAATAAATAGAATAAATATTTTATCAAAAAATTTAAGGTAGTTAATGATTTCGAAACTATTGGAAGATTTCAGTTTAACATCTATGAAGAATATCATCATAAGTAACTAAACAAATAACTTTGGAATAATTAAGTTTGCAGGAATTAACGTACAATGTTCACCATCGATTAAAAAGAATACACCAAAACAGATAATTCTACAAAGTCGGTCATTCTCAATTGGTCAAATAGTTGGTCACTGTAGTCACTGTGCTAAAGCCAAGAAGCGTTTTCATCATAATCCTGAGATTTCACTGGACCGGTCTCGACTACTGTTTAAAAAACGAATATTTTCATTGCATGCAACACATGTTTGTCAGCTACAACAATTGTCTCATCATTTGATTTAAATCTTCCCTTATAATGCACCGATGCACGTCGTATTTAATTAATATTTTATAAGCAAATGCAACACATAGTTTGCTATTAGAGCCTCGTTTGATGTTGTTACTAATATCAAGGGGACAATTTTGTTCGTGATTATATAATAAAATATTGTTATAAAGCAATAATGAAAGTGTCATGTACGTACATTGGTCAACAGACGTACAAATTTTACTCGCATGCGATCGGCGTCAAATGAAACGCACGGAGCTCTCTATCAGAAGTACAGAAATTAGATCGCTTCGGCATAAATTTACTGGGAAGGAAAACAAGGAATAATTTTACAGCTAGAAGAGTCTGTTGTACAGTACTGGAAGTGCAAAATAAATATCAGTTGATTTTTTCTAGTTTATACCGTTTGAAACATGAGTCAACTTGAATGTGTTTTTAAGAAACAGGTTGAACAGGTTCTCGAAAAATCGATTCGCAGCATTTCTTAAACGAAACTGTAGTAAGCGCTGAAATTAATAACACAACACAAACTAAGCGTCATCACAAACTAAGCATCATCAGCATCATCATGCTGATGATGCGGCAGATTATTATGAAATGCATTGATAAGTGCTAATTAAGGAGTCCCTGATATTCCGTTTGGATTTTGTTAAAGAATTAGAAGTAGCATGAGAGTAGTTGAAGAATTAAGTAGCAGGAAATATACATCACCTAAGAAATATCTAAAATGACGGGAGAATTTACAGGATAAGAGAAACTAAAACGAGGAACCGCTAATGCCACGTCGCTAGCACGAGACTTCCTCCACCCTCACGCGAGTGCCGGAGAAGAGGAGTGCAAGGGATCCTGCCTACGCTGCCCCACACCTGAGACCCGCAGGCAAGTGACGGAGAAGAGGAGTGCNGCAGGGTATCCTGCCTACGCTGCCCCACACCTGAGACCCGCAGGCAAGTGACGGAGAAGAGGAGTGCAAGGTATCCTGCCTACGCTGCCCCACACCTGAGACCCGCAGGCAAGTGACGGAGAAGAGGAGTGCAAGGTATCCTGCCTACGCCGCCCCACACCTGAGACCCGCAGGCAAGTGGCGCGATATCTGTGGTGAGGCGCCACGAACGAAGCCTGTGGCAGCGCGAAATACCATATGACCTCAGACAAGCAATAGTTATGCGACAGAAAGTATAAAATTAAAATAGTTATTGTTAAAGATTAGATTTAAATTAAAGTAATTTTTGTAACTTTAGCTACAGTTGAACTTGAACTGTTTTTGGAACAGTGAAATGTTTTTCAAACAGACAGTTATGATTAAATTTTGTGAAACGAACAGTGAACTAGCACCAAGCCAAGCACAAAGCATTCATGAAGAAATAAAATAATAAGCATGAACTGTGTTGTAAGGGTTCTTAATTCCTTTGATTACGTTCAATACTGGGAGAGGATGTTATTTATATCGATGTTTCTCTTAAGGCTTTAGGGGAACTCGATAGATTTAGTTGTTAGGTTTTCCGGCCGTAGTGTATGAAATGACACGTAAATGTTCTGGATCAGGCAATGACGAAGTTAACAAGGAGGAAGAATAACAACACATGGGAAGATGCAACACGACCTACATAATTGAAATTGGACTCAGACCTAACTCACCCAAGTACAGAAATTGAGTGGAGAAATCGTCAATAGCTAGGTATAACACTGAAACAGGCTTGTCACTCTCTGCTTAAATAGAATGGTCACTCTCTGCTAAAACACACTGGTCACTCTCGGCTAGAAATACACGCCTCTCCAACAATAAAAGAACTGTCTAACTTAAGTTTCCCCAAAATGGTACATCACCGGAGACACCCGCGGACGGAGATACCGGACACTGAGGGCTGGCCGACTGCGCCCTCACGTGCTCCGCGCCATAGCCGTAATCTCCGCGCTTAGCTTAATGTATCACTAAAGGTCTGACGGTAGAATTTATATAACGACCGTACTTAGGAGTGGTGGCGTTGTTTTCACCTGCGATGGTGTTACTCCAAGCTTGCTGAGGTGGCTAATACTGATGATGATGCGGCAGTGCTAGCAGTTCTTGCTGCGGCAGTGGTGCTGACAATCGGTCGAGTCAGTCCCTGGTCCGTACCTCTCAAGGAGATTAACTCGTGTCGTTGTAATTCGGTCGCTGTTGTCGCTTTGCAATCTTCGTTCAAGCGTATCTAGGTTTTCGCGGGTGTCTTCGGAATGCTGTAGGTATCCGTTGCAGTTCAGTAGTGCGACTGTCGTAAACGACCGTAATTCACGCACACGTTGCGGCCGTATTTGCACCAACTGTACACTACTGTCGTTGCACCTCTACTCGACTAGTGACCACCGTCCACCAACACGACTAAACCGCCCGGCTGCTTATTAATTCCACATCAAACACTCCTAATATTCCTGTGGCACGAGAGTACAACGCATCCACTGTCTGAGGCGAAAAATACGAAGAAAATCATGTGGTAAAGGTTAAAGAAGAAAAAATCAAATGAAGAACCATTGCAAAGCTTGGTAAATGGTAAAGATTTCGGTTGAAATTACACACTTTTGTATAGCAAAGTTAAATGGCCTTCCCAATTTAATTAATGGGAGAGATCAGAGTACCAAAATAATTATTTTGTGAATTATTAATGTCATCATATTCATGAGTCGGAATCGTGATATGAGTTATGGGCCTGATGTATTTGATAACGGTATAAGTAGGCGTTACAATAGAAAAAACGAGAATATTACCCAGAAGCTTTTGAAAAAAAATTTAATACAAAATTAGAGCATAATCTTCTTGGGTTTTGCTGATAAATTAGTCTAAGGCAGAATTGGTAACAAAATGAAGGCAGGCACTGATAAATCAAGAAGGTTTGTAATTCAAGTTCAATTGCGCAATACATCCAATAATATATACTCGCTTACTTCGAAAATTTTCAATCTAAATCAATTTCTTCATAAAATTTTCGAGAAAAATGCGCGGTCAGCAGAAATTCAGGGCGGCAGTCACAAGGGAAGAAGAGAGAGGGAATCGAGACACACCGCAACTATTGACATTAGGCGAGCAACTGAGCTCAGCCGATGCAATGGATGCATGCTGCCGACTGCCGAGTGACCTCCCAGCCCAGCGCTGCTGACCTCCCAGCCCAGCGCTTGGTATTGCCACCCAGATTTGGTTTTTCGGCCGTCACCTGGGTTCTGGGTTTATTTTTCTTTTAAATGGCAAAATCTAGGTTTTTTCGTTAAGTAAGCTAATTTTAGCTAATCACATAATTGAAATACTCTCAATGTCTCAAATTTGATTATGCAGTCAATACAAAATGAATGGAGCTACGCACTAACCGTCAGACTGTACCTATATTTTTCCTAGCTGACAGTCGTTAGTGGTTTAGAGTCTATAGTGACGCGCGGAGGAATCGAGTATTGAACGTGTTCATTATCAGTCAAAGCAAAAGTTTTTGACTTCTCTGAAGTCTCAGACTCTCAGCGGCGCCGAGCAATGCACGTTGTAGCTGCCGCTGAGCTCGGGGCTCTGCAGTGAGCAGCCAGCGTTGGCTGAGTGCGCCGCGAGGCTCGCATTGGAGATGTCTGTCGGAGACCACCATTGCCGTGTTTCGAATGGACTTTCATGATCGTTTCCCTCAAAAAACGTAGCCTATAACAATTCTTGACTCTAACATTATCAGCCCCAAGCCAACAGACACTCAGATAGTAGTGTCTGGCAGTCGTCTGGTTGACTGTACCGCTTGTACGTACGAGTGTCAGGCAGTCGTCTGGTTGACTGTACCGCTTGTACGTACGAGTGTCTGGCTGGCTGTACCGCAAGTACGTAGGAGTGTCTGGCAGTCGTCTGGTTGGCTGTACCGCTTGTACGTACGAGTGTCTGGCAGCCGTATGGTTGACTGTACCGCTTGTACGTAGTACAGTACTAGTATCTGGCAGTCGTGTGAGAGAAAAACGCGCGGCCAGTTGGTCTCGAACATCAGCCACCAGCAAACAGCAAGGATGCGCGTGTCTATTTTGGCAGTTAAAAATAGCCAGAAAGATGGAAGCTAAGTTAATTTCGTCGTAAAGTATAGAAAAACATACGGAAACATGCAAACATACGGAAAAGAAAGATTTGCCATTCTAGAAATGAAATCAAATGCACTAATTTTTTATCTAAATGCATTATTGAACTCCTGCTTCTATAAAGCTGCATTTTACAGGTGAGAAAGAAGTATATAGAAAAGTTCAAAATCGAACTAAAGGAAACTATGTATAATTGCAACACAATATCTTTTTGAAAAACTAAGTGTTTTCTATGAGACTAGTCGATCAAACCTCTGCGGACAGTCACTCAAAGATAATAATATGGGAAACTCTGTCAATCAAAATATATGAAGTAAAATGTAAACCAAATCAGCCAGCTGCAAACGTGGGATCAATTTTCAGATGTTAAAATTTAGTCTCGCTGTTGAAATTGACGTATAATTTGCTATTCGAGAACCAAGTCATTCACATTGAGATGATCGAAAAAAATGTTCCTAGGTGTTCCGTATGTAATCAGGCTATTGGATACGAATAATATTAATGGAGGTCAATACATCTGTAGAAATTGGATTAAGTAAATGCTCATTACCAAAGAAAAATTTACTCATAAAAATATACGATGTCGTCATTATTTTGATTTGCAACGATAGTTATCAGTTTAATTCGACCATTTAATATTTAGCCAAAGATATGAAAAATGCCAAGATGACCAGCAGGTCTGACGGCGAAAATGTTATCCCTCGCTGATGTGTTAATTACTCGGATGATACATTACCTACCAGCAGCTGCTGCGAAACGCTTTGAACGAACATACACTTTCACATGGAACATATAACTATACATGTACAGGAAGTCCAATGAAGACTTTGAAGATGCTGGTGCGTCCCTTGTATAGAAATTTACTGAAATTATAGAATTTAGGAGGATTTTGCTGAAGCCAGTAGTGGGCGGGCGCTCCGATAACCTAATTCTCAGTGATCTCCGTAAGCCCGCCCGTTCGATACTTTCACGGCAGCAAAGTACTTCTGTAAACACACCGCGTACTAACGCGGCATCTGCGGGAGGTTAGTTCTACAGTCATAGAGGACGAACTCGCTTGAACGTAAATGGACGTTCAATTCATTTGTCTATAAAATAAATAAATTTCTATAGGACGATTGCGACTCGTATGATACGTGACAAAAACGGCGAGGCAAATCTATAATATTGATGGGACTTTGAGAAAATTAAAATATTACAAAACTCGCACTTGTAATGAATAAAATTATGGTCAAGCGCCAAAGTGAAATTTACAGGGTCCGCTATATTTATGGCAACGCACGTTTTTCATCTTTCTCAATGAAACAAAGAAGTGAATTAATTTTTTATTGAATAAGCTAATAGCCAAGAAAGAACTTCCTAAACAATTCTCAAACGTATTTATTCAATAAGACCACCCTTATTTTCATTGATGGCCTCCAACCTACGCTGGAAAGCTTCACAGGTGACACGCAGCATTGCTTGAGGGATCAAGTCCCATTCTCGTGTCAATTTAGACTTCAAATTATCCAAAGAATCATGAGGTGTTCTGCAGACCATAATCTCTTAATAGCCCACACAGAAAAGTAGAGAGGATTCAAATCAGGGCTTCTTGAGTGCCATTCGTTTTTGCCAATGAACGCTTGGATGTCACCCTGAATCCAGTTTCGAGTCATGTTTGAGCCATGTGATGAGACAGTCATGTTGAGAGCTCCATGGTGAGCCGTTGAAGTGTTTACGACCCCAAGGAAACAACTCAGCTTCCTAAATGTCCGAAATGTATCGCTGGCGGCTGACTGTTCAAGTTCACTCCTGAGGGGACAAAAACGAGTGGAGACCTCCCAGTGGCTGTCATCGCGGCTCAATTTAAACCATCACGGTCACCAAATTAAGCAGCATGCCATGCATGCAGCCTCAATGAGATTAAGAATGTGCTGGCATCTTTCGAGTCTCATTCGTTGCAGTCATTAAAATATAGGTAGTCACATTGAATAATGTAGGGAAATTTCTCCCTACGCTGGAGGTAAACCTCTTCTAGATGTAAAGCCAATATTTCAAAAGGATCAAAACAAATCGAGGCCAATTGAAGTAATTTAATCAGATGTAATCGTTGCTTGGAGTTCAGTTTTAATCCCAGACTTTATCGTAGGTCACTCGAAATATAGAACAATTTAGTAGTCCAGGCGGTCACGCAAGACAGAAGCCGACCAGTATGTATGTATACTGTGCGAGGAAAGGACTTTATTACTAACGCGCTTGAGGACAAATACTGCTAAAATATTCAATTACGGAAATTTAACGATTTTATTTCAAGGTAGAGCTCACCTTATTAAATCAAAAATAAGTGCACTTTTAGTGCTTATAGAAGTGAAGTTCAACAGAAGTATGCTGTTTGCAATTTTAATTTAAAACACGGCTGCATCAATGGTCGCAAACCGCACCATTTAAACAAATTTTATGGTCGCCACTGTTCCACAAAGTTAATATGCACCACGAGAAGTGAACACTTCGGCATTTCAGTTAAAGTGAAGTTAAGGGCAAGTTAAAGATTTAATGGAACCCGCCAAACAAAGATTAATAGTTAAAAATTTAAGGTATTGGTCAATTAGGTTTAGTTTCACGTTAGGCATTAAATTCTTTAAGAGGTAATTATCACAGAGCCTGATTGCTTGGAGTTCAGTTTTAATCCCAGACTTTATCGTAGGTCACTCGAAATGTAGAACAATTTAGTAGTCCAGGCGGTCACGCAGGACAGAAGCCGACCAGTATGTATACTGTGCGAGGAAAGGACTTTATAACTAACGCGCTTGAGGACAAATACTGCTAAAATATTCAATTACGGAAATTTAACGATTTTATTTCAAGGTAGAGCTCACCTTATTAAATAAAAAAAAGTGCACTTTTAGTGCTTATAGAAGTGAAGTTCAACAGAAGTATGCTGTTTGCAATTTTAATTTAAAACGCGGCTGCATCAATGGTCGCAAACCGCACCATTTAAACAAATTTTATGGTCGCCACTGTTCCACAAAGTTAATATGCACCACGAGAAGTGCACACTTCGGCATTTCAGTTAAAGTGAAGTTAAGGGCAAGTTAAAGATTTAATGGAACCCGCCAAACCAAGATTAATAGTTAAAAATTTAAGGTATTGGTCAATTAGGTTTAGTTTCACGTTAGGCATTAAATTCTTTAAGAGGTAATTATCACAGAGCCTGACGGGCCTGCCAAAGTGTTCAAAAAATGGGTGACATAAGCATGCTCCCAAAATGAATCAGTAACTCGGCAAAGGTTGTGCACAGCAAAATAAAACCATTAGTTATACACGAGAAAAATGCGGCGCAATATCAAGAACAATTAATGGGACCAGTTAGGATGGCGGAAAACTTCATGAGATACGTAAACATTTAGAGTAGCTAATTTTGAGAGCTGCGCCTCTGTCTTATATAGGCAGAGTAAGCTCTGCTTCTTCGTTGGAATTTTCAAGTAGCTAGGTTGGGAAATTTTCCCAACAATAATTTTGAGAGCTGCGCCTCTGTCTTATATAGACAGAGTAAGCTCTGCTTCTTCGTTGGAATTTTCAAGTAGCTAGGTTGGGAAATTTTCCCAACAATAAATACGTTGGAGAATTGTTTGGATAGTTCTTGGCTTTTAGCTCATCCCATAAAAAAATTATTCACCTATGTGAGGAATTTGTTATGACTAAATAGCGGGTATCCCGACATTACGGTAGTATATGTACTGCGGACCCGAACTTACTATACAAGGACGAGTATTTTTGGCCTTAAGGTTGTTGACTTTGCGCTCTCATCCTCGTCGGAAGTCTCCTTCTGATCGATATCTTATTTGTACATACTGATTGCTGCTGCTGTAATAAAGTATTATGTGGGGGTTCGTAATCTATCTCCTATATGGCTGTGCCAAAGCTGCTTTGAGAACCCAAGCGAAGTACTACAACCTGTTTGTTTCATTGAGGAATAAGAAAAACATGCGTTGCCATAAACATGGCGGACCCTGTAATACAAAGCTCATTTTAAGTTTTCGTTGAAAAAAAAATAATTTGAAAGATTTTAAATCAAAATGCAAACTATGAGAATTCATTAGTGCGATAAAAGAAGCGTTCATTACAGAAAAATTCACAGCAGAACTTGCTCACATTGCTTCTATACTGAACAAAATTCTTATCACTAATATGACAAATTTTAAAGGCTTAACTTAACTACACTCTGGTACACACCACGATCAAATTTGTCCAAGATTTCATTGCACGTTTCATTAAATTGGCGTGAATCACGACGCCAATGGCTAATCTCAAAACAAAGCTTATACAGCCGAAAGGGCATGATCAGATTTCACGTTCTAACAAGAAAAACCAACTTCATTTTTTAATGAAGTTGGTGCCCGAATTTTTTTAATTACCCGAATATCGCATAAATTCTTGATTTTAAATTAAACATAAACGCAGTGCAGTTTTCAAGCGGTCAGAGATATATATACCAATTATTAGACACAGCTGCTCCACGTACAGTTAAACACTGCCCGGCGAAATTGCTTCAACATCTGCACATATGAATTCGAAGAAAAGCCAAGATTC
>NW_025934537.1:0-484 GCF_000764305.2 Hyalella azteca | reverse complement strand
CTTTCATGAAGTGTCGTGTACGTAAAAATCAACGTACAGAGATGGTAGTGGTACCGTTGGATAGACCAGAATGTCAGCTTTAAGATGAGACTAAACACGTAACTGCAGCACAACCCAAGTAGACACTATATTTAAAGAGCTCAGCAGCTAATTAGTTCCTATCTAATTACTTGAAGAACACCCTCACCCGCCCCCCTTTCATGAAATGTCTTGAAATCATAAATATTCGAACAATTTTCACGAGCAAAATATTATCGTTTGGTCCTACTGAATACGTAAACAAGTTTCATCTAGTTAAGTTCGTTAGTTTGAGAGATATTCCTTGAGACCAGCCGCGAGTCCGGCCGTTAATTTGTCCGAGACGTGAACCTAGGAGAGCTAGGTAAAAAAAACAGAAAAAACCATCGCTGGGAGTCATGTGCTGCACGTGTTGTGTACAAATCGTCTAAAAAACGTTCAAACTTCTGACATTGACTTCGGACTA
>NW_025934535.1:0-236554 GCF_000764305.2 Hyalella azteca | reverse complement strand
GGCAAAATTAGCCGTGAACGAGCCCTCGAGTGCTCAATAAATAGATCTCTTCTGTGGCCACGAAGTCTTTCGTTGCCGAAGGTTGAAGTTCATATCGAATCGAGTCTCCCTCTTTGGTCTCGGCGATGTCGGTCTTCATCAAGCTGCCAAGTCTGAAAACCGACAGCAAATTGGTTCCGATATTACTAGGATTTGGCCCCAAAATAATGGGATTTTATGGGAACATTACGGCAAAATTAGCCGTGAACGAGCCCTCGAGTGCTCAATAAATAGATCTCTTCTGTGGCCACGAAGTCTTTCGTTGCCGAAGGTTGAAGTTCATATTGAAGGCAGGAGCTGCATGCAAGCGATGACATTTATTTCTGGTCTGAATGCAGGGAGCTTTCTGGTGCAAAATTGCAGCGTACTTGAAGTTATTATTGCGGTAATAAAAAATAAATAGATTTAATATCAGAGTATTTATTTATCTAATGTCGTATTCTTTTAAGTAGCATATTCTCTTTAATATAAGTCTTAAATGTGAATTTCTCTTCGAAAAACGAAATTAATAATTTACTGAACGAAAAAAATACTTTACTGATTACTGGAAAAACTTAGTAATCGAATGTGTAATGTTGAGGCTGCAGGTACTCTAAAGTTTAAAGAAAAAAATTCCCATTAAAATTTCCAACTCTACGAATGCTTTCTTACGATTAAAATCGAATCACGTTGATTGCATCTCATGCAGGACAATCCACATCATGATCTTAACCCTTGCAATTAACCAGCCCCTTAACGTAATCCAATGAAGAGGCATCGCTGACGTGAAGCTATTCATTGCATTATTAAATGTACTTTGATCGGATAAACGCGAGCCATCTGAAAAAATATCATAATATTGTAGTAGATTGTAATATTAATTTTAGTTGCGCTACTGGAAAAAGTTGTTAGATTATGAGAAAAACGTCTATGGTAAATATATTGGTCCAAAAGATTGCTGAAATTTAAGATAGACACTTGATTATAGAATCTGCTTCAAAAACTTTTACTCGTACACACACAAAAAATTGCAGAAATAGCGTAGTCTGCAAACTTAGTTTTTCATCAGGGTGAATAAAACGGCTGTAACACAATTAGCAATGATGACTAAACGAATACCGGTCAAGTTCATGGGCCCAACTAAGTTAAATCTATAATTTCCCAACGGAAATATAGAGCACGAGTCCTGATTCAGCAGCATAGGCTAAGCTAGGATATCTGTTGGCCATTATGGTCGAGCCGCTCACTTAACCAAAATTTATGGACTAGCCCTGCCCTCCCTTCGTCGCCACAACCGCATTTGGTGACGCTCAAGTCACATCAACTTTGCTTAACTCTTCGCCGTAATATCAACTTTCGTGAGCTTCAGTGAGACCCTTATAAAAATAGCATTGCTTTACATAAGGATCCTTCGCTGCTAGTTCGAGAGTCTCCTTATATCTGCGCTCTGGAGGCGCTCAGGCTCTTCACGTCATAGCTTGGAACTTCAACGTTGTTAATCGCAGAAGTGCCTTTCATGAAACTTTCTAATTGTGATTAACTCCTCGAGTTGATTAAAAAGAATTGTTTTTGCAGAGGTGAAAAGTATTCTTGAGTGAGATAAGTTAATGAAATTTTTAACTAACTTAATAGAATATGAATTCATCTGCAAAGTCTATACAGGTAGAAAGTTTTTAATATTCCATTGCAAAAATATTTCAAAAATGTTAGCGTTAATTTTCATTTGATAGACATTACGAGAAGCTCAATCAAAGTCTACATGTAACATAATATAATTTCAAACTTGAAGAAACCTCTCAATTCTCGCATAAAAATTGTCGCCATCCATGTCTCAGATTTTTTCTTTGTGTATATTTATGGCTTATATTTGTTGGTCAATATAAATGGAGTTTTGTTTTTCTTAGCAATTAAAAAAAAATAAAAAAAAATTCAAAGTATTGCTTGGACCCATGGTTGATCATCTCATTATGTTAAAAAACATCAAGATTTTTTCTTGCTTTGAAAAAATATTTTTCAACGAAAATTTTCCTCGTTCTTGAAAGGTTGGAAATACTAAGGCCCTAGAACCGAGATGGTCAAGCTCGAATCCACAAGGACCAAAATACACGAATTAGCGAGCCTCAAAGTTGAAGTCGGCCGAGGACTTCGCAAAAACAAGGCGATTAGAGCAGTAATTCTGTACGTCTGGTTTTTCTGAGGTTCGAGTGACGAGGTTCCGCTCGAGAATAAAAAATATTGCTTCATACGATATTCAATATTGCTAATAAATTGGTCTCATTTGTACCTTTGGAGCCAAAAAAAATAAGTGAATGCGTTTTTACAATTAAATATTGGTTATGGGGTTTGAAATATTGCAAATAAGCTCTTAAAATAAACTGAAAAAAATCTCGAACACATAGAGTAGTATTTTCAGAAAATAAAAGAAAATATTACCCAAATTGAAAGAAAATCTTGCTATGCGCCCGAAGTACTTCGCCCATAGCTTTCGTTTGTAGTATCCACCTCTTTGAACATCGTGGTCAACAAACCAAGTATTATTCAAATGTCAGAAACTTATTTTAATTGTCGAAAACCTTCATTAAGTTCATAACAAACATTTATTTACAATTTATTATTAGCATCGCCTTGAATATGAGCAAAAATCGTCGACCAAGTTTTTCTCTGTTATCTTGATATCCGTAGATCACGCTTCGGCTGTCGGCACACGATTTGTTAAGGGCAAGCACTGAATTTAAGGCCCCATCCTCCCAAATTGCCTTTTAAATTTACAATGGCTGTCCGAAGGTCGGGGGGTTAATGGAATTTGATTGCCCCTTAAACCAATTGCCGAGGCGCAATATATAACATAGCCTCTTTTCACCTCTAACTAATAAAAACTATTTTACGAACGATTGAAATTTATTAGGCGTATGAACTTAGTTTTAAATTATTATGATTAGACAACGATATAAATGAGTATAAAAAAAATTTCTATTAAAAAAATCATGACAATATTACTTCTCGATCTACTAGCATTCGTTTCAACCGAATTGCAAATATCGGATGGGTGAACACACTATTGAATGCAACATTTTGGAAAACCACAAATTGGTTCCACTACTTTTTAGCAATGAATACTTGTCATGGGTTTTAATGTACCAGAAATTTAGAGTCAGCGTTAAAATTATCAGCTGATCAGATTACAATAAAGGCCGAAGCTATTTAATTCAATTAGTATTTTATGGCAGCGATTTACCATGCACAATTCCTGTATAGTAGCGAGGAAGCTGGACATCACAATGTGATTTTAATCAACAAGAAAATTCCTTTTAACTTGGTCATTTTCACTGCCATGAACTCACGCTAGGCGGCATTAGGAAAATATATAAAGTTCTTAAATAACGTAGTGATTCATCGCCCGCTACAACATTTTTTCCGCAGGTGAGTACGTAATAACGTAGGTTCATTTATGTCTTCAGGTTAATAAGAAAAAGCTTGGTACAATATACCATTGCTCGTCCTAATAAAGGTTCACAAAGCGTTCCGAAAAGCTCTTTGTCACCTATGAAAAAAATTCGGAAGAAACTTTCTTATCTTGAGATATTCTTCGGAAAAGTTTCCATAGAAGTCGCCGGGGGGATTTTGTACCTGAGACTCAGCCTGGACAAGTTCGGGGCAAAGTTCCACAATAACCTCGAAGAGCCCGCTAACGACTGCACAAAACCTAGAGGCTCTAACAAAAACAATATCGACATGGATACAAGCCCGGACAGTTATAAACTTTACCCCATGACAATCGGTAAAGAAACTTAGTGGGACGTTTCTCAAGGGAACTGACATCTTCTTCCAGTCAACGGCCGGCCAGCAGAGAAGACACAAGTTGGGGACTAAAAATATAAGTTGACTGCGGGCCATTGAAGTCTTGTAGTCCCATGGCTGTCTTTTGTTGAGCTTTCACTATAAATTATGGCTGATTTCTACACCGCGTTTTTCTCCACCCGGTGTTGAAAAATAGTTGATTAGATGCTATTGATTTTAGGAAAGTATTAAACGAGATCATTTCAAGATAAATTTTTATCATTGTCAACTAATGAAGCTCCTTAAGTGTATAAAAGTTGCTAACCAAAAGTTCAGATAATTTCAACCGATTTTTTACAATTTACATTCACTTTGATCTCCGAGAAGACAAGTGTTTTAGTAATGACATGTAAGTCAGCGCTTTTGATATCCTATTTAGAAGGGATATTTTAATTATTAACAAGAACCGCCTCATCTTTTAGAGCGTATTTTCAAGAGAAATTCAAGTTTGTTTTCATCAGTACGAGTATCCTTGAATATGATGAGCTCTGTCGAGAGGCAATTGCGCTCCATATTTTTGCAACTTACCCAGCCAGCGATGGAGCGATCTCAACCTTGAAATATTACAAGTTCTTCAGAATTCAAGGGTCTGTGATGAATTATGATAAGTTGCAGCAGTGCTAAGTTCTTATGCATTATTTATAATATTTTGTGCGATAATATATCCGTTACATTTAATATTAATCCATTAGCTTGCATAAACCTATAGTTCATAAAGAATTTGAAAGCCGAAAAAAGTAATTCACCTTATCTCCATCGTACATGCATCGGAGACCAGCTCCGTCCCCACGTAAAAAACGGAAAAATTTCAAGCACAATCAGCAGGGTATATCCAAATTTATATAGTAAGCGAAAACAACCTTATTAGCGATAAAACCGACAACGGTACGTAATAATCTATCGATTTAAAATTCCATGCGGATAAGAACTAATCGCGATATAATGAAATTATTTGGCTTTCTTCATGCTTTTATGCAAGATGTTAATTGATAATTTTAAAGTAAATGATTCAACATCGTCATCAGTTGTGCGATTTGAACCTCGTGTTATATAACTGTAATGGAGTTCCACAAAAAAGCTAATTTTGCTATTTCAGCGTGGATAATTGACTTTAGTTCATGCATGAAATAAAATAAATAAATTACTGCTAATTATAAACCTTGCAAATTGACGGATTTGTTTGCATGAGTGAATCAACAACTGCGAACTTGGTGTTTATTTGAAACAATAAAAATAATACCATGAATACATTGTACTCCATTAACTAATGATTTTAAACGGATTCCGGTATTTGCTTTCAAGCAAGAATATTTCAGAGCCAGTTTGTTATCCAATGACCGAACGATTGTTTAACCTAATTTATGCATGACGAAGCTCAGTATACTGAACGGCTAAATGTGGCTCATATGTGATGGAGGTGTCGGCTATGTAGGGGCAGTGCTGACAATGTCGTGATGGTGTAAATGTTGTGATGGTGTAAATGTTGTGATGGTGTAAATGTTGTGATGGTGTAAATGTTGTGATGGTGTAAATGTTGTGATGGTGTAACTGTTGTGATGGTGTAAATGTTGTGATGGTGTAATGTGATGGTGGCAATGTGGCTGTTGTTCTCTCAATGTGGCTATATGGTGGCGACAACGTAGCGATGGTGGAAAAAATGTGGCGATGATGGCGGCAATATGGTGATGTTGGCCGCAATGTGACGAAGATGGTGGCAATATGTTGATGATGGCGGCTACTGGTCCTGGATGCTAATTCACAGGCTGGTCCATATGCCAGCACAATGGGCGTCCTCCACCTACATCCATTAATACTACACGCCTTATGCAAATAATACCCGAGCTTCCTATGGCACGAATACGGCTCAAATGTGCTCATTATGAATATAGCAATTTGACTATTATGAAGACTGCAACAGGCCTGTAATGAATACTGTAAAAGACTTATTATGGAGGCTGTATTATACCAATTATTAGAATCATAATACGCAAATTGCGGAAGCTTCAATATAACTATTATGGAGACTGCAATATGACTATTGCTAATACTGCGATACGCTTATAATTGGGACTGCAATATTCATTTAAAGAATGTAATATATCTAATATGACTGGAATATGCTTTTTTTAAGAAAGTCTTTGACTTTTGAAAGTTTGTAGACTTTTATATACCTATTATAAAGAATAAAACATGGGTATCATGAATACGAATAAGAATTCAGTGTATGCACATAATGTCCATACGTATAATAGGTGCGAATTAAACTATTTTGAGCAGATGTTGACGAAAAAATGCTATCAATAACGATGCGTGATAATAATTAACAAACCAGTGAACCCGTAACAAATCTGAACAATTTAGAATCCTCCTATTTTAATCAATAATTAATATTATTCAAGGGTCTAAATAATTTCAAGACCCAGGAGCCCTTCGTCGATTAGCCTTCCGTGAGTTATTCTGCTCTCGGAAACTCGTTGGATGAAATTAATTTCTCAAGTATTAAATTCACCTTTAACATACCTGCTGTCTAAAGATAAAATTTATTGGATTTTGTATTGCCAAATAAACCTGCAATAAAAAACTCATATAAGTAAGCGTAAAGCACACGCGGCAAATCTGCAA
Source organism: Hyalella azteca (assembly GCF_000764305.2). Classification (NCBI taxonomy): domain Eukaryota; kingdom Metazoa; phylum Arthropoda; class Malacostraca; order Amphipoda; family Hyalellidae; genus Hyalella; species Hyalella azteca. The sequence goes on along the minus strand of NW_025934535.1, from coordinate 230,077 downwards.
TCTGAAATTAATATTTGAATAATGCTGAAGCACGTTACAAATTAGTAATCTGAGACTCCTATTTGTAAACTTCTAGAATACGATACAATTACTTTAAGTTAAACTGTATTAAATTTCTTTGCAGATATCTGTTTACATTCGCTCAATGTTCTGTCTGTGGGTAAGAAAAGATGAAGATGATATTCCATCTGCTATATATTTGGATATCGGTAAAAATTATTCAAGAAAGTAATCTTAATATATGTAAAGTGGAGACACTTTTGTCATTGATTTATTCATGATAATTTTTTGATTAATTTATTCAGTTCAACTTTATGTAAATCGTATCAGTTAAATAGGATTAAATTTTTCATCTAATTACAGAGTCAACGTGCAATATATTATGCTAAACATCCGTTTCTTCGATTATGAGAGCTACTCAGCTTTTCTATTCAAAACTGTAACGCGTTTACATTTAGCACAATTTTCGTCAATCTTTCCAAACCAGTATGCCTTTTTCAGTACGAACAAAACTCTTGAGATAAAAACCATGCAAAGCTCTAATTTTTACGAATTCGTGTATGAATATTGTAGATAAAATTGGTGGGCTGGCATGAGCAAAACGCTCGAACTTGTGAGAAGCGTTCATACCTGTGAGAAGCGTTCACATACTTGTNGTCCGGAACTGCTTGATCATACTGAATTCCGTAAGTTAACATAATATTTTATCGAAAGTGCAAAACGATGCTTGCAGGACATGAGAGCATTTGATTATTTGTGTGAGGGCACGAATTGGAGTCATAGGTCATTTTTTAAAATAGGTAAATAGGTGTTCAAAGTTTGGAGCCTTCAATTATTAGGAAGAAACCAATATGTGGTTCACGATTTCCAGGAGAACTACCATTTTGTTCAGGATTACCTACCCTACCTGTTCCTGGTGGTTGTATGTTTTAGCCCAAATTTACTTATTAGTGTGGTTTGTTATTCAGTTTTTTCTTCCACATTTAAAAACATGTTACATGACTGTGCACTCCAGAGTGCACGAACTGCAGCGTAGCGTGTTGCATAAAAATAAAGCGAGAGAGATCACTCCGGTCCCGGCCTTGTTGACGCATAGAATGAATTGATTACCCAATTATTTTTTCTAAATAAGTAGCAGATCAATTTAAAGAAATCTCAAAATTAAAATTATTAAGCATGCAGTAGCTGCAAATAAAACTGGTATGCAAATGAATAATTGAATAATCGCTAGCTAAATATTAACTATTCATTCTCAAAAGTATTTACTCATAATACCATAATAATCTTGCTAGTTTATGCATCGTGTTTGACGTGGCAGAGACTCGAAGACTTGTACAAGATTATATTATGAATCGTATACTACTTGATGGTTAAATTCTTTATTGACAGAAATGACAAAGTCAAGCAATTGACGACAGCACGGCAATCATATTCTGTTCTGACAGTAAGGCCAATGTCAAGCAATTAACAATAGCATGGTAATCATTTTTTGCACTGACAACAACGCCGATGTCAAGCAAATAGCGATAACATGGCAACCATATTCTGCACTTGCAGCAATGCCAATTTAAAGCAATTAAAGATAGCACGGCAATCATATTCCTGACAGCAATGCTAACGTCGAGCCATTAACAATAACACAGCAATCATATTTTGAACTGATAGTAATGTCATTGTTAAGCAAGTAACGATAGCACGGAAATCATATTATTCATTGACAGCAATGCTAATGTCGAGCCATTAACAATAGATAAACAATCATATTCTGGACTAATAGCAATGCCAATGTCAAGCAATTAGCGATAACATGGCGATTATATTATGCATTTAGAGTAACACCCGTCACTTGCCAAGAAATTAGCGATAACAAGGATATTATACTTGGCATTGACAGCAACGCCACCGCCAAGCAATTAGCGATAACAAGGCGATCATATAATGCATTGACAGCAATACCACTCGCGAGGATTCCTATATAAACCAGATTGTTCGGGGAATTTCAACCGATGGCTAAACCTGCTATGCTATCAGATTCCATTGGCATTAAAACCTGCATAGTAATTAACACATTAGGGAGAGAGCTATCAGCGGTACGTTGCATTAACAATGTTACGATATTTCCACTATATAGTAGATTATAAGATTCAGGACTATTCTATTGATTGCAGTGTTTGTGTCTCATTAAGGGTCGTAATTCTCAAGTTACGATGTATCTTATTACGACACACGTATTTCGGATTTATTAATTCACATATCATTTAAAATATAAACTTGTTTCCGCAGTTAGATTATGAATGGTTGCCCATATATATTGGTGAGTCGTGGCTGAAGGCCAAAAATAATTGTTGACGATCGGATCGGTAATCAGTGTTTTTGCTTCATAAGAGAGACGCCTGGAAAATAACGGCCTCCTTATGAACAGTTGATTCCCGGGTTTTGTGAAAATTGTGATCTGTGGTTATTTTACACCATTGTTTCTTCCTTTCAATGTAATGAATGCAAGTCTGAATTTAATATATTGTTTCACATTTAAATGGCAATATAACGAACGAACGTTAACAAAATTAAATTCATCTCACCAGTATGTTTCGTTTCATGTGACGCCCTGAGGGTTTGTTCTCCTGCAGGAATGGAATAAAAGTTTGCACAAATGTGGCGTTTATTCATGAATAATAAATATAAGCAATAAATAATATTAATTGAATTGCTCTTCGATCAGACAATTGGAGAATTATAATTAGGTTCAAAGCACGGATATTTAAACGTGTCAAGAAAGCTCAATTTTACAATGATATATTATGGCTCCTCGAATGATAAAAAGATTTGTCAGCAGCCTTAATTTCAGCAGCTGGCCGGCGTGGTATCAATCGATGAACCTGGTCGTCCGTAACTCAATATCGGCCACAATGCCTCCTCTCCCCTCAATTTACGAGTCGTAAAATAGTGATGGTCCAATGAGGGTCGGTCAATAAGAGGGATCCCTTACTCGCGTCCTGCACTCGAGGCCGCATCAAAAATGGTCTGCCATCAACTGCCCGCTACTCAAAATATCTAAATTGCAACACGTCTCTGAGATTGTCAGGCCAGAGTTTTGTTGAACAGAGCTGCTATTGCAATTGAGCTCAATTAAATTTTGTATTCGCTACCCAGTTAAAATTTGGAGTCAGCTTTCGGACGCCTAACGGTTGCAACACTCGTCCTAGAGGTGAATCAGGTTCAAATCGGCCACCTTACTGTATTCGGCTGTGATTTAAGAGCCTTTTGTGGGAATCGATTGCCCGATGGGCCGAATCTGCGTAATATAACCGAAATGAGCGGCAGGTTTGTGAGATTGATGTTTGTTGCCCGGAATATAGGGAAGAATGATTGGTGCTGGTGAATGGGTAGAATGTAGGGTCAAAATCGGGCAATGCAAGAGGCAATGTGTGTACTGAAAGGCCGTCTCCCTTCACCATAGTATAAGGGGAAGGGAGGAGAAATTTTTAACGCACTTATCAGATTCGGCAGTGTCCGTCTCGAAGGTCTCAAGTGCCAAATACACNGCCAAATACGCGCACCCTGCACTATAGCCCCTCGTTTGTCACGGAATATATCAGAATCTAATCAGGCGCTTATTTTGCTCGTATAACCAGAGCGTACAGAGGACATAAAGCCGCTAATTTACCCTCAAATCAAGCTTGAGGCGGCCATAATTCAGAAGCTGACCAACCCATAAATTCCGATTAGGGTACATTCTCCTTCGACGGAATTCTCATCTTTACGGTGGATTTGCTTGAACACTGAATGTTTCAGCAATGTTTTGGTTTTTGAGATAGTAACCTTCACAGCGAATGAAGAACAAAGATTCCTTACTAATAGCAATCAGGTCTTACATTCGGTATTTCATTTCTAAACATTTAAATGCCTGTATAACACGACAATTACATAGTAGAAAATTCATTTACTGATGAAATAATTTATCTAATTCATTCATACTTTCAATTTACTTATGTTGATACGAATTGTTAATTTGTTTAATACTCAAATTATTTAATAATTCAAATTAATATTCAAATTACTGAAATTAAGTCATTTGTTCGTTTCTAGACATGTTGAAATCCATTCAGTAATTCAGCAAACAGGCACGATTCATATAAAACAATTCACGAGCTGGACACGCTTCAAAAGCAAATAGATCTATATCTCCGCCTTAAAAAGAGACTTGTTCTTTTGTAATTTTCGGAGATAAGGGAAGCTTGCCTGTTAGGAATTTTGAGAGGGACAACATCTTCGCAGCTGATCACGATTTTATTTATTTTTTTTTTTGCACCGTAGGGCAAAATTTGTTATTCATTCATATACCACCCGCGACTATCCAGCAAAATATTAACTTGCGGTATGGTAAATTTGAAGATTGAGGCCACAAAATTTTTCAGGTTATCATATTGTGGTTTGATTTCGAAAAAACTTCCAGCTTAATCGAAAGTTTGGGGACATGAAAACAATCAAGTGGATAAAAGAAATATTCTTTGATGCGTACAAGATTAAAACTTATTGCAACTAATAATATACAAGTTTTGAGGGCAATTGAAAAGAAACGAAAGAATATGTGTAAAAACGGATGAAAATTTTTCGAGCGAATCGCACATGAGTAAGAATGCTTCATATACTCATCAATAACTCGAAAATATTGAACCTCTATTACTCGATGCCGATCAGTAGACTTCCTTAGAAAAATTCATTAAAGTTATCACTGATATGCTGCAGATCGCAAGAAGGGGAGGCTTGCCCACGACACGTGCCACGGGAAGGGGAAGTTTGCTGCAACAAGACACATGTGACTGCATCAGCCAACCTCGCAGACAACGCAACGCAAGATGGAACATCTCCCCGAACTCGTTTAAACATTTAGCAAAATGTTCAGTCAAGTTCAGGCAGGAAAATGCAGTCCTCGCCAACTTGGAGTTTTGCTCGTTGGCATGGGATTGGATATGCAGAGGCGGCTTAAAAAATCTTCGTGTGCCCGTCCAAGATAAGAAGCAAGAATGGGGAACCCTTCTGGAGGTTCGGAACAGGCGATATCCGTGAAAGATTTCCGAGCGATTTCTTCTTTTCTTCTGGATTATTTAAGCATATGAGCTTTAGGAAACCAGTTTCTTGCAATACAGTCTATCAATGTATAAAGTTGAAAGTGTTGAAAGTTGAAATCAGTGCTTGAAGAAACCAGCGAACCAAAACTGAACGAACAGCATTTAAAGAAGAGTTTATATAAAGGTGCAAAATTTCGCACCAAAATAGCATGGACCACTAAAAAAAACAACAAAAAAACTCGCAAGACAGACGGCCAGTCCAGTAGGAATAGCATACGCTACAACCTCATCAAATAAACAAGAGCAATTGGCCGAGGCAAACTTTGAGCATTCAGGCATGCTGGGAATTTTTCAGTGGAGCATGAACTGAAATGCAGCTCACTAGACTGCATGTCACCAGGCATCCCAGGACTGCAATTGCACTCCACTGAAGATTGATGGATCTTCGCGCAAAGACAATGCAGAATTCCACGCAAATCGGCGTAATAAAATCAGTACATTTCGGCAAATATTTGCTCATCTCGGAATTCTCCCTTTGATGGCAAATGAAGCTTGAAAAAATTGAGAATAATTCGTTGTTGGTGGTAAATTCTGCCAAATATTGAAAGGTTTTTGCATGCACGGTCAGGGGAAGTCGATTCTACACAAATAAAAAGTAGTATGAATAAAAAAGAACGTGGGCTAGAAAGAGAATTAAGAAGGGAAATCGAACGAAAAAAATTATGGTTTATTTATTCATTAAGCTTTATTAAACTATGCTTTATTTATTCATTTATTTATTTATTTTACGCCTCTGGAATTCATTCAAACGATGATGAAAAGAATTAACGCAGACAAATGCTTCAATAAATGACAGTTCATTAAATTCATTAATAGATACCCATAAAATATTCAAAGCCACATCATCAACTAAGATTCAACACAAGACACGTGGCACACTTCATCATCTGGAGCTCACATTGAGGTAAATACGTGAGAAGCCGCAGATAAATGACAGCTATGAATTTGGTGCAATGTGTATTCAAGCTCGTCAATCTGGCTGCCCTGCAGCTCCGTCTTCTGATAACTTAATTATTTTTCGTGGACAGATTTTTAGATTGTGCAAGGGCTAGAAAGAGAATTAAGAAGGGAAATCGAACGAAAAAAATTATGGTTTATTTATTTATTAAGCTTTATTAAATTATGCTTTATTTATTCATTTATTTATTTATTTTATGCCTCTGTAATTCATTCAAACGATTATGAAAAGAATTAACGCAGACAAATGTTTCAATAAATGACAGTTCATTAAATTCATTAAGAGATATCCATAAAATATTCAAAGCCGCATCATCAACTAAGATTCAACACAAGACACGAGGCACACTTCATCATCTGGAGCCCACATTGAGGTAAATACGTGAGAAGCCGCAGATAAATGACAGCTATGAATTTGGTGCAATGTGTATTCAAGCTCGTCAATCTGGCTGCCCTGCAGCTCCGTCTTCTGATAACTTAATTATTTTTCGTGGACAGATTTTTAGATTGTGCACACGAATGTACTAATATCAACAGTACAAACTGAAGGGTAAATGAACCACGCCGCAATAATACTCGTGTTTATCGGGGGATATTCATAATATTCATCGCATCGAACTGAGAAATATTCTGAGAATCTGTGCCGGTGTTCACTTAACATCATAACAGTGCGATGCAAATTTTTGAAATGATCACACAAATAAGGAATTAGTATTCGATTTATGAGTTTCTATTTGCTATTAGACGAATAGTTGGCAACCATATTAATTGTCTCTTACGAGCACTTGAGAAGCGAATCCCTAATTGTGAAGTATCCAAGTTATGATAATCAATGAAAATATTTTCCGTAAATTTAGTGAAGAGTTGTTCAATGAAAAAATGAAACATAAGTTATGATGGCCGCATTTAGTGGATGTTAAAAATTGGAAACATCGCGCATCGTTACCTACAAAAACTTGAACAAGAGCTTCATTAAATGAACTTTTCGAACGAAGAAAATTCTACCCTCCATGGAAGTTGGACTCTGGATGAAAACTTCGAAACTTTTAAAAGAACCGATCGTTATTTGATTGCGCAGTCATCTAAAAACCTATAACGGAGAGATTAAACTGCAAAGCAGGTGCTGTTCCGCATCAATATATGCATATAACCATTAAAAAATATGGTTCGGATTTTTTAGCCAAATTATTCTAGAAAATATTTAGACGCTTGTTACAGTGTAGAATTGACGCATATCGTAAACTGAATGTCATTGCTGCCAAGAAGTCCTGGGTGCAAAAAGGGTCCTGCAATTAGTTATTTTGCAATTTCCAGCTGGGAAATTTATAGTGATGAAATATTTTTCAATCAAAATACGAATTACGTACTATTAATGCAGCAAATAGAATCCAATTCATTTAAGGCATACGAGTCTTTCAAAGTATCGAATCTGAGCGTTGAGAGCGCTGAAAATTATAAAACTGTAAACGAACATCTTTATAAACTGCAAAATTAAGCAATAACAATTTTGCAATACTTTCAATTTTTTAGCCATATTTAAGAAAATATTGCAACTGGGCATCTATGCGAAATTATTTTCCCCGGATATTTTGTTTACTGGTATGCTGTCAGGTTCATATTATTTGAGTGCTTGGCATTAATGTTTAGTTTAGTGTCATCAAAGTTTAGTGGAAGCGGTCAGACAAAGTTTAGTGGAAGCGGTCCAATATTGTATCAAGAACCGATAGATTCAGGTTAACTGATGTCAGCAGCCTTTATCGCTTAGGGACAAGGACACGAGGTACGTCAAGAATTACTTTGTGGCCGACGACAGAATTTTTCATTAGGAATGGAGGACCGGGAAATTCAAGGTTTAATACCCCGTTGGAATTTGCGTACCACGGGCAGGGCTTTCGCAACGTTTGTAGAGCGCGACCGAGTGCGGCCACGCGTAGCTATTTGATACGACGCACTTACATTCCGGGCTTTGAAAATGAACGCCGGTGCAGAATAACCTTCATTCGAATTACAGATGCCTCTGTGCCTGCCGCTGCTCGAACCTGCAGATACTTGAAGACCTGACCAGAATATCGACACTGCATTGCAAGGATTCTCGAAAAGCGACATGAACAATTCTTGTTCTATTCATTAAGCCATTTTAAAAGTAGCAGGCATTCATCCAGAGGATGACACCAACTCAAAATAATCGCTTGTTTGAAATATAAATTTAATTTCTTACCGGCCCACTATTCTAGCAGTTTGGAACTCTTACAAAACCTCCACGCGATATTCTGTCGACGGAACGAAGTTATGCCGATGTTTATTAAAAAACGCAAATTTCCACCACAACGAGTTGGGAAGTTTACGGGTAACTTTATTTCATCGCACACCGGCACTTCTTTCCTCCTTGAAGGCCCACCGCTCGTGAAGCATTAACGCGATTAGCGACGCGAACTTGGGCAAGAATGCTCAAAAATTTCCTGGAAGATCGAGTAAGATAAAAGATCGTTTCGCACCCATGCGCGAGCACCGTGATTCACTTAGAACGATATTTGTGTTATGGAGGTTTTGGTTATGAATGTTTTTGCATGATGTGTCAATGCTTTTTATTTATTATTGTATTGATTTTTTCCTATGAACTTTGGAGACCTGTTTTGCTTGGTATAGTCGAATATTTCTGCTAACTGCGTGTCACGCTCAGGAGATAAAAATTATTTGTGCACGCTTAGTCTCATTTAGTACTTACGTATTAGAAAATATTCCTATGTAATTTTGATGCTGTTGATGATTACGCTATGAAAATTTCTATGAATTAGATTCAAAGTTTGTTCTTGAATTTACACAAAATATAATAAAAGGCTCTGCGGCTGCACATAAAGTTTAGGAGAAGATAACTCTTTAAATTTGATCAGGAAACTTTTTAAACTCGACATCATTTTGTGTCGTGTAATTTCAGAAATTGAATCTAAGAACTCAATTTCTTTTTGCCACACAAGTTATCTCCATTCTTTTAGCTTAAATTAAATTCCAACCTGACGTTAAATCATTCCAACAAAATCGGGAATTGCATAGGCAAACTCAAATTAATTTTAAACTATTTTTAGAAGGTAGCATTTTACATAAACACATGAGCATTGCATACATTTAATAGGAAATATAATCATTCGGAATACGATTAAATAATTTAAAAATAATTTTCAATAATGGGCTGCGTGACGAACTTAATTAAAAGGAAGGTAAAACTCGTCGAAAGTTGATGTAAAATTTTGACTGTATTAAAAGGACTTCAGACTCAATTCATGCACTAAATTTTAGAATTATTCTTGTTAAGTTTCTTAAGAAAGCTTAGCGTTTACGAAGAGTCTTTAGCTTCTATAGGTCAGGATATTGGCGTCATTAACGAAGTTTAGCGATGAGCTTGGAAAATATAAGTCTGCAAAACGGCAATAAAAACTTCCTATGCTATAGCTGGATAATAAAGAAAATAAATCATTATTTGGTCGTTTTAATGCATTGCTCCTTGGACGTATAATGTGTAAAAATCCTTGAATAAATTCAACGAAAAATATTGAGTAATGCCGGGAGACAGCTTCCTGTTATTAATGATGCTAGCGTATTCCATGAGACTTATTCTCTATAAACTAGATCAACAAAAATAACCAAAGCAAATCGAATGAAGCTTACGTCAATAACATAAAACTATTACCTCTTCACTCTAATTTAATATGCATTATTTTGAAAAATCGAGCGTCTAAATGAACGTCGTGCGACATTAATATACATAGACAACTGAAAAAGTATCGGTGCCACAAGAAAGACGTCACTTCAACAAAACCTGCCTAATCGGTTATGCATTTCAATTACTGAGACGAGGGTTTCAGGCGTATCGTGCTTATTCCATTATAAGCCCTGCCTCAATTCGCTGGTTCCATCACGGCTTTCTCCATGAGATTTTTTTTTTCACAGCTCCAGGATTTTCTCCTCAGCCGTTATGGAATAAATCTAACGCTAACATAAGCGACAAGTGCTTTTGCCTACACATGCTGCGTGCTCCGAAACGGCAATAGCATTTGAACTCGAGCAACAGCAACAGAATAGAGAAAAAATATAACTCAGTACTCACTGCAGTGAGTGGCAGAGAGCGCATTTTCTCGTCGACGAAAACTTGAGGTCACGGACGGACGGACAAACGGACAGACGGATGGACAGACAGACAGACAGACGGACATGGCGAGCACAATAGTGAATTTTTTTCCATAAATGAGAAAATGCGCTAAAAAATAGTAGCAGTAGCTGAAAAATAAATGAATGTTAGAATCGTCATGAGGGAATTCGCGAGTTTTACTTCGGAAACGACGACACAAGCAAGCAAAATTATACTGAGTGAAAGCCGGCGTTTAACTCGGCAAACGAAGGCGGAAGCAAACATTTCTCGTCGACGAAAACTTGAGGTCACGGACAGACGGACGGACAGACGGACAGACAGACAGACGGACGGACGGACGGACATGGCGAGCACAATAGTGCATTTTTTCCATAATTGAGAAAATGCGCAAAAAACAGTAGCAGTAGCTGAAAAATAATTGAATGTTAGAATCGTCATGAGGGAATTCGTGAGTTTTACTTCGGAAACGACGACACAAGCAAGCAAAATTATACTGAGTGAAAGCCGGCGTTTTACTCGGCAAACGAAGGCGGAAGCAAACCATCACACCTCTCCTCGGAAATTCGGCCGCTTCCTCTCCTGGAAATATCGCTAGGGAGCTCAAGATACGTGCTGAAATATTTCAAGGAACTCAGGAGAAATTTGGAGCCATAGAGTTCCTCTGCCAAATAAATGCATTGGAATCTTAAAGTCATTACATCCTTGGGGCGTTGATACGATGGTCTCAGTTCACTACGTTCGGTGGGGATTTGAATTACTATAATCATTTAATATATATGTACCCTTAGATCATTCACCTGGACGTTTTCTTAACAGAGAAAAGGACTCTGAAGCCAAGCAAAAAGAACTGATTTGAGTCAAAACCTGCACTTGCTCAGGTCAAAGACACCAAAGTAAATTTCGAGCGAGGCGGCATATCCGAAAACAATTGTAGTCGTTTATTTACGTACAGAGGAATTCAATGGTAGCGGACCATACTTTTCGATCCTCAAAAATGTCAAGTTAAGGGACACGAAAACAATGTAATTAATGTAATCACAGAACTTTGAAGTTATTTCGATTTGTGTTATTAAAATCATTAAGGCATCGAAAGTAAAATCGTCTCCAACGAAGGATTTCAATGAGACTGAGAACCACTTGGTTTTAAAGCAACTCCGGAGGTGAGTTGCTAGTGCAGACGTTGAGGTGGCGTTAGTGCCTTCAGAGTCAAGATGTTAACGAAGACGCTGTAAGTGAGAAGGTTGTTGGTTCATCCACTACGCGTGCTTCTGACAAGCACTTTGTCTACTCAGCGGGAATCTGATTTATTTAATTTACAATTTTCAGTTTCCACGAGCGATAAAATGCACTTCGAGGAACCAAATTTGTTTAACCCAAAAATATATTGCATCTTCTCACACTATGTCTATCAATAGAGTGGAACCGTCGATATGTTTCTCAAGAGAGTGCTCACTGCTTGTCGAGTGATAACTCGGTTTACCTGAACAATTCTATCGACGATCGCTCAGTCTCAAACTAATGTCCTGTAAATTCAGACGATACTCGTTCACCCCAAGTTAACTATGTTATGAAATGTAAAAAATTTTAATATGTGAAATAAAATGCCATTTCAAAGCTATACAAAGGAGATATAATTCCTTTTTCATTTAATTTTTGAATCTGATGTCTCATGTCTGCATACATTTAGGGAAAATGAATGAAAAATGAATGGGTTTACGAAAGTGCATTGTAGTTGTTGATGCTGTAAAGCTTCGTTGATGCTGCAAGCTTTTGCTGCAAGCTTTCGTTGTTAATTATGCCAGCTTCGGGCACTGGAGCAGAAGATGCTTGACGCTGTGGGGGAGTGCATGACACTGGGTGCACAGGTATGAGTGAGTGCTGTCCAGGCAGTGTTTGTAGGAGTATAGTGACTAGTGAAAGATGGTGACCACAGCGGAGTCTGCTGAGGTGGACATTGTGCTTGGAGTTGATGCATGCTTGCACACTTTGGATGAGGAGTGTGGTGGTGGTGTCATGGGCTCCGTGTGTAAGAGGGGAATGTGGGGAATGGTTATGGAGATTTTGAGGCGCTCCATGACGTTGGTTGGCTGATGTGCAGAAGAGTGGAATGTGCCTATAGGAGGCTGCCTCAGTGGGGGTTGCTCGGTTTCAAGAGGGCTTTAATTTTGCCAGTTTTCCAGATTAATAGTATGATGCAGTGTGCGTATGAAGCAGCAGCTATATTTTTGAGAATGGCGATTCCATGCTGACCTAGATGCTTGAGATGAGTGTTGGAGATGTCAGATGAGTCTGGCCCCATGGCTGAAGAATTTTTTGAGCTGTTGCGTGTAGCGTGAGGTGTCTGATGTTATGGCTAGGATGTAAGTGTTGTCTAGTGGAAATTTGTTCTTGTGCCTGTGTTAAATGCTTGGAGTGTGGGAGTGTAGTGGGCCGGTAAACCCAGTTAGTGTTCTGGAGGTCTGTATATGTTGATGAGGGTAATGTGCTTTTTGTGACCTGTCTGGATGTGAAATGCCTGTAATTCTGTATGCCTATCGACATGTGTTAGGGTTCTGATTTGCTGTGTTTTCTTCAGGTAGGCTACATTGTGGTGGACCGCCTATTATTAATCCACCGCCTTCCCCGTGTTGACCATTCTGTATGATGGCAGTGTAGTTTGGGATGTATGATGTCTTGTGCGAGTGATTGAGCTTTCTTTCTTGTATGCCGGTGATGTGAATTTTTGTTGGATTTCATCTATTGTTTAAGTTCGACGTTCTTGGTGCATAGACCAGCAATGTTGTTATAGGATGTTGAGGTTTCAATGGCTGATTGGTGGTGTGCTGGCTTGTGGTCGAGCGGGAGAGACGTGACGAGGCGAAGAGCGAGGCCCAGGCGAGGGGCCAGGTAGCAGCGGATGAGCCGGAGGGCGTACAGGCGAGTGGGATACCGATGGACTCGCGTACTCAAACTAGTTACTGGTATAATGTCTAAGAGAAGCGAAGTGACAGTTCCACCACCCAGGCAAGACAGTTCCCCCACCCAGGCAAGAAGATGTTATACGTGTGGTGCAGGTGGGGCACAATTAAGGGGATAGGGGCCGGGTTTGGCTCGATGTCGCTACCAAGCAGGAGGAAAAGATACAGGGATCTGGCAGTCGGGTCTCTAATAAAAAAAAAGTTGGTCCTAGCTAACCGGGTAGCTCCTCCCAGGACGCAACACCATGGGGAGCTATCTCCCCAAATCTTGCCATACTACATACCCGCTGTAATGCAGGATGCCGAGAGGTGATAGCACCGATGCAGACTAAGAGGTGGTGGCCAAACGTTAATGAGTAAAGCAATTAGCAACAGTATTGGCTACCAGGGTGTTGCAAAAATGTCTACCCTTGAATCTCGTTAGAATCTAATTGAAAACTTTTCGAGTGAGATCGGTGTCACGGGAGCCTCTAACGCGTTACCACATTTGCATTACTTGAGAACTTTCATGTAAATTACCAAAAGTTAGAGACCAGAATAAGCAATGCAAGACCCCTCTCCTGTAAGACGAGCGTTGTCATACATGCCTGACGAAGAAGCGGCTTGCACACAAGGCGTAGTTAAAAATATTGTGAATTTTAAGCGGGGAAACTTCCGCTCTAAATTTTGTTGTTACGGGGCCTCTAAAAATATTTCTCATGACGGCGTGCTAATTGTTTACAAATCAAATAAGAGACAAACATGAAGTTAAGGGAGAATTTTTTTAGGAAAGACGAAGTTTAAGAAAAAAAATCTGATTGACCTGCTTATTTCACTCATTTTTCAATCGCATGATGGATTTTCTTTGCCCAGGTTTTTTGTCCGCTGTTCGCTGCCGAGCCTCGATTGATAGTATCCAAGAATAGGCTCCAAGAGTGAATAAAGTATCACTCTTTATCCACTGTATAGCTACACTTATCCAGAGAATTGTGTGAGAATGGGAATGAATAGCGATCGACTTTTCATTCTAATGTGGGTCATCCTGACCTAGTTTGGTCCGGTAAAAGTGCGTATCAGTGCTACGTCCGCTCCCTGCTCTTTTGTGTGCAAGGAAGTATTTTACTATTTGGATAATACATAATAAATATATAATAAATAGCATGTGGATAATACATAATAAATACATAATAAATAGCATGTGGATAATACATAATAAATACATAATAAATAGCATGTGGATAATACATAATAAATACATAATAAATAAAACAAGTTTCAACTTCATAACGTTCTTAGTTTTTTATTTATTAACAAATTAAAAGGGTCAGACTGTTAATTCTGTTCACCCTGTATAGTAAGACACCTTAGCACAATTCTCACGGTTTATGAAGAAAAGTTCGGCTTGTACTGATAATATGCTTCGTAGGCTTCGCAGGCTTCAGCAGCCGCGACGTCAATTTTCTGTATAAAACTCGGGCGTCCCCACAAGGGCGGGGAATGATAATTGACAGGAGCTGTTGCTTCCCTGACGAGCCAACCCAATTGGGGAATAACGTCCGAGAAAAACGCGCCACAATTCTGCTGCAGTTTTGCTGCTACGCCCGCTGACGTGCTTCTACTTCACAAGATAATTTTTCGTGGCAAAAAATTTCGTAAGATATTTTTGAGAGTTGAAAAATTATGAGAAACCTTGAAGTGTGCCCTAAACATCAGCTGGCACGTAGCACTCCGTTGTCGGTGAAAATAATAAAATTTTTGGTGTAGCTTTGACGTCACCTGCAGACATTCTATGAGGATCATTTCTTTCCCGTGGTTCAAAAATTGGACTTGAAATCGAAGCAATATAATGAAAAGAATGTTTCTTTTTTAGATTGAAATTTCGAAAGAAGGTAAGATACATAAAAAGTTCCTGCATAAACGGCCTTCATAAATCGTCAAAATCCAAATTAATATCAAAATCACGTTTCACATGTCAGGACGTTGACCAAAAAATAATTGGAATTATAACTATAAATCGGACAAATTCAAATATACGTCTACGTGACCTGATTAAAAGGGAAACTCTACTCTCTAATTCTTATTTTGAACGTGCAAGTTCATTTTCTTACCTAAATTTCCATGTTCTATACACGATATAAAACAACGCACCTGAAGTTTTTCTAGAACCTTCCAAAGAATTTCTAAATTGTCTGCCTAGAATTGATGAATGCCAAAATGCAAATTCGTTTGCTCTTAAGTGATTAAATTTCGCACGATCAAAAGGCTGAAAATTTCGTTAGGATACATGCAGCGAAATATTGCAGAGTTGATATATGCACCTTTTCATTGCAAAGTTTAAGTAAGCGTTGAGTTCAAATATAGAATGAATGGCCGTGAGTTCAAATATAGAATGAATTTAAGTCATCAGTTTTTAAAATTAAATCCCAAGTTTTAGTCAGAAAGTGTCAAATTATACACCTCTGTTTCTTTTTTGATGTGCTTCTTTGTCTGATATACATCCTGAAACTCAAATAAAATCGTCCGTGAAAGCCATTCAATGCAAATTAACCGTGGTCCAATGGTCCACACATCAATTGGATATAAACTGAATCACAAGCATGAACATCTCATTCACTGCTGAAAGGCCCCTTCCAAACCATTCAAATCCAAGCAATTTCTGCGAGACTTTTGGCTCCTTCTCACTTTTTCATCAATGATCCTCGGTTAACTTTTGCGGGCGTCTCTAATTTCAAAAGATGCAATCTAGCTCTGAAGCTCTCCATGCAATCACGCCCTCTCAAAAGCAGGTCCAAAAATACAGCTTCGCAAATGCCGGTCGGGCCACGAGCCAAATTTCTTGTGAAGGCTCAGCGGCTTAGCTAGTGAGGCGCACAAAAAGTGTAGTGAAAGTCGCCAATTTTTGATTCCCGTGGTCCTCATCAGCCGCGTTTGCATCACTCGAGGCCTCGTCAGTCCCAAGAGCGGGAAGTGATCGCGTGCCATAAACAAGAAAAAAAGATTTGCAATTGGACAAAAAAATTGTAAAACGCTCACGCACTTGTAGGGATTTGGGTGAATCCTGTATTGAGGGGTAGCGAGGGCAAGCTTAATGAGGACCTCCCAATTAGCGACGAACAGGTTCAGAATTATAAGCAGGGGCTAAATTAGCAGAGAGGCTGCGAGTGACACTTTGCTATCGCACGTGCTGCACCACCTCATTTGTTCATAAACTGGCATGAAACTGAAATATCTTTTGGCATTGTATTGTAATTCAGAAAAATTGTAATGACTCAAAAATAACTTGGGCATGCAAAAATGAACAAATCAACTGAAATGTATAGCCGCGCTTACTCAGAATTGCTCTAACAAGCATAATAAGAAGTCCCACTTATGATGTCAGCACAATCAGAGCAGCAGCACTAAGCATCACAGTAGAATGAATGCACAACAAGTAATTAAAATCATTCATCAACATCGCACTATAGGTAATGCATCTAAGACACATTTCCAGATACATATGTGAACATCAACGGTTAAGGTTGTGAGAACATGTTGTAGATCAACTTTTTAATCGAGTCACATCATCTTTACTTATAATAAAGTGAACTTGACGACCAGGGCAACACATTACGCGCATACATATCATTCTAACTAATGAATAGAAAGATAGGGACTCAAATAATGTGAATATTTGTCGCTTATAGGTAAGAGAATATGCATATAAATCTGCAGCGTGAGCGACACAGGTCATTTGCTCGTCACAAGAGGCCTCTGAAATGCTAATTTTGTGTTGATGACTCAAGTTCCTCAGTTCGTCTCAGTAATGAAGAGCTCAAATGCCTCCAATATTCTTTCATATTATCATTAGCTCGACAAAATTAAAAATTCTCTTAGAAATGTCAGAAGAAAATAATTTTGATTAATTATCGCCACAATTTTGCGGCAAAAGAAGACTTGTACAATTTTAATAATAGGCTTCACTAAATGAAATGAGAATACACCAAATATTCTGGACCACAATATGGCTTTAGAAATTTTTTAAATATTATTTGTAGCAATATCTGGTAATAGACACTGTAGATTTGCATCCATATATGACAGTTTGAAGATGAAATTCCAGCAACAGAGTTTCACAATGGTAAGAAAATCATCACAGCATGATTTTTCCCAATAATAAAATCATTCTTTTGGACCTTTACCTGCTGTCATTAGTGTATTCTATTTATTGGGATGATAATCCACGCAGTAAGTAACTACCGAACTGAACGCACGTTGATTATATACGATGATCGTAATTTTCACTTGCCGCCACCGATCGACAGCATTAATTACGAGCTCCAGTATAGCGTCGCCCTGAAGGACTAACGATGTAGTGAGGAAGTCCTAGAATCTGGAGTAAACGTCGTAGATGTTTTATCTTGTAGAACATATATTAGTATAGGATTTCTCGTAGCCTCGCATCGAACTAAATTCAATAATTTACAATACCAGGCAGAGGCAACGGAATCTTCAAGCTTCGCTGCTTACGTTGTGTTGCAATTAAATAAAATTCGTTTTTTACCGGAGGCCCGGAGTCTTCCGGGCTCAGAGCTTCCATATAATTTCTATCGCCTGACATGTCCGCGGAAGCCAAGGCCTAAAATTCGGCATTGAATGGAGCTTCATTAACAGACTACAGACTGCGATCATTTACTAAATGAGCCGAGTGAATGCACTATTGGTACCATATTGGCTTCACGCTTGATTTCTGCCCAAAAAATATTTTCAAATCCGTGACCTGATATACATAGTTATTGTTTCAAGTAGATCCTCGGTAATCCTACTGAAATTTATTTTAAGAATTGAACAAATGGAAGGATAATAGAATTAGAGTTTGCTAGAGAAAATTTGATCATTTAAGGAAGAATACCCCGAAATCCCCGCAGATTAGATTTACATCAATATCTATTTTTTATATATTTTTCACTTTATTTATTTTTTCATTAACGAGAAATTAAATAAACTGCATCAGATTATTAAACCACGAGGATTTTACCAAAGCATAATAGTTTAGAGATTAGTCAGCGTTGAAAATGTTTTCATTTTGAATCCATAATTTATATTTGAAGTGTTCCATGTGGTGCAAGAAACAGACCTCGCAAATTGCAGTTTATTTCTGAGAGCTGCGGCAGGTTTTAATTGCTAGGAACAATAAGACCGAGCTCCAGCATTTTATTTCAGGTGCCTTCTATTCAAATTTCGAGCAATTCTTATTCATACGAGGACGCATAATCATAGCAAACTGCCAGCCATAATTTTCTAAACAAGTGATATTGAATTCGATATTTTAACAGCTCAAATTATAAATGAAAATATGAAATAATTACTAAATAATAATTTATATATTATTTATATATACTAAATAAATATTTATAATACTAATAAAGGCAATGAAAGAACAGAGACTCTGTATATTTTCTGTATTTTGCTAAAAACGAGTGCAAACACACAAACAATATTTTACATAATTACAGGGCTTTATTATTAAATAATTCTTGGGTTTAATATTTATAGAACTACTAAATATTATATTATGGTATTGAGTAACATTAATAATTTTTTCGTGAGTTTTCTAATGCAATCAACGTTCAGTCATTTACAATCCACTCTCGAGAATAGATAGTTTTGTAATTTTGTTTATAAATAGATATATATGGAAACTGAAAATGCTAATACAATTCAACTTAGACATTATATTTAACAATTATATGATTTTCTTCCATTAGATAAAATATCATCTTTTTATCTTTTAAGAAAGAGAATAAAAAAGATACATTTTAAGGCCAGATAAATATCCATAGAGGTCTTTCGTCAATAATAAACATCATTTGCCAGGAAGCATGTAAAATATTTGTAATAACGAGCACATTATTCGCAAAATCATCATAAAACTCACCATTTCTAGTCATCATTTATGGTGTGTTGACACGCATTATTTTCTTGCACTATAAAGTTCTTGTACATTTTACGCGCTTATATAATTGCCATATTTTTGAGCGATGCAATTCCTTGTTCTGAAACTCTTAAGAATGAGCTACACCAATTGGGATAATAATCAAGAGTACGTAAAGTAACGACGCGCGTTAGCTGAGGATGGCACTTCGTACAATAGGTAATGGTTTCTTTACGAACACTTGCTCTTTGACGAGCGCCGTTCCATCAACACCAGACCATAAAATTCTCAAAGTGTCTCGTCTCAAAGGAGTTCCAGCTTGTCGGCAGTGAGTCATAAATCTCGAAAAGTATTCATTTTGACTGAATTAGAAGTGGATAAGATTGTGACATAAATTTTACGAAGTGTTTTTTGCGCTTAATTCATGACCCGAAAAATCACAAAATAACTAGAAAGCAATGAGAGATGAGATAAGATGAGAAAGCTTCACTGCAAGTAAGATTTAGAATCCATAAAATTTTTTTACTTCGTTAAAATAAAACAATTCTGGCATCACGCACTAACATTCAGCGTTACATCGTTGCGTTCAATGGAAAAAATATATTGAATTCAAATTAGGTAAATCATTGCATTTATTAGCATAATTTTCGCCGTATTTTTAGAATATAAAAACAAACTTGATGCAAAACTGTTTTAATTAATTAAGAGGCGAATTAGGTGAGATGCATGCCCCATTCTGAGGCAATAAAATTAGATAGAACAATTCCGGGTGAGTAAGTCTAATTCAGAGTTAAAATTTCAGGTTTGAAAGCAGAATAGGGTTCAAAATGAACAAGAAATTATAAGAATAAATTAGAACTGTAATAGAACGTTTCGCCCGGGAACTTGGACAAACATAAAAGCAATAATTGAAGGATATGTTCACCTGTAAACATATGGGAAATACTAATGCATTATATGCACAACACGTACGCACAGCGAGTAAAGAACTTGCATGCGCGATAGAAGGCCAACACGAGGACATAGGCTGCATGAGCAGTGGTCGAGGCTCGCATCACTCATAAAAGTAAATGGGTCTAACTGTTGAATAATGACCTAGCTTCTTAGCCATGACATG
This sequence comes from Hyalella azteca, assembly GCF_000764305.2. Classification (NCBI taxonomy): domain Eukaryota; kingdom Metazoa; phylum Arthropoda; class Malacostraca; order Amphipoda; family Hyalellidae; genus Hyalella; species Hyalella azteca. Next base: position 209,883 of record NW_025934535.1, on the reverse strand, counting down.
AGCAGAGAGCAGACGTAGCACTGAAACGCCCTTTTGATGAGCAAAATCACCAAGTTTATGCGATGTTCTGTCCTATTTATTATCCCCGTGTATATATAACCTAAAAACCAAATGAATTTTAGTGAAACAGTGAATTTTATTATTAAAACAATAATATAAGTTATGTATTTGCGCTTGCCACATCTCTTTTTAAATGCCGCACTTACGTGAAATGCACTACGGTACTTCAAAAGTGGCGGGCAATGCCACTCATAGTGACTGCAATTACTTAGTAAATGAACCAGATTTTTTTCATGTTGCGTGCCTCAAATAAATTTTAAGCAATACCTCAAAGGCTACATGTGTATGCATATTTATTTTATTTATGCATATTGTGTATGCTACAAGTGTATGCTAAAATGCATATTTTAGATGCCGAACACTGCATGCTTGTTCAGATCGTTATTCGTATGGCGCAGAGGTGTCTCCTGGGATTGGCTTAAAATGGCTTAAAGCCAGAGTTTTAATTGGTCACTGTAGTTAAGAGCGAGAGCCCTGATTGGCAGCTCGTGTTAAATGTTTGAGTTCTGAATGGCTGCACGAGTTCGAATTTTGCTGTGTTATTGCAGATGTAAAAAATAATTTTAGCAACGAAAAACGATCAGCGAATCAATTTTTGGGTTTGTAGCTAAACCAATGATATAATGAAGCAAACTTAGATTTACGATCATCGTGGGTCCTCACAATTATCAGTACTTACGAGTGTCCAACTTCCCTGAGATTCGTACGTAAATTTCTAAATAACATTGTACCATTCACGCTGAAATAGTGGAAGAATAAATCAATGCAGACATTCCATACGATTCAAAAACTACATTTCAATCAAGTTTATTGCTGAATAATAACAATTATTTGCGTTTTCTATCTCCCCATTCATCACGACTGATAAATATATGAGCAATTTGCCAATTCACGAGCATAAAGTTCAACTTATATACATGCAAATATTACAAAATTATTCTAGATGCAATAGCAACTTTCTGGCTCACGGGTAAAATATCTATTTCTTTTTTTCATACAATAACAATGATTAATAATACGCTTAGGTATAATTTATTAAAGTCTGTATCGTGAATACGAATTTCGTTTTTTTCTGGCAAACAGATGTCGACCAGACGAACGTTTATGAATAATCTCACTGCGCCAAAACGCGTATCGATACGCATGTTATCAAAGAGATTTTCTTTAACCTAAAAAGTATACCAGTCTTGCCTGTGGCCAAACCGATAAATCGATATCTAAATTTTCGGTGCCCACGCATCGGTAAGCGAAAAGAAAAAGATGAACGAGCGAAAAATTGCAATGAGGTATTAACAAATCATACAGCTAAAACCCTGTCATGGTCTTACATTCTTGGCCATATGAATGGCCTTGGCCAATCATCGGCATTGAGTGGCCAACCGTCGGTATTGAGTGGCCACTTACAAACTACTTATAAATTGTAATTGGTAAACGTGGCTACAGATCGTTATCGCTGCTATCTCATGCTATCACAGAACTGGATCTTCTCGGCGCCCACGTGGGAGGACAAGTCTACGTCTCTGTTGTGCACCTGTGAACAAACAGACATGGTGATAAAAAAACTGTTTAGCAATAGTATCGCAGATGTAAACAAACAGGTACTGCGATAGCCTAAGTATTTAGCCATGGTGATAAAAAGTTGTTAGGCAATGGAATCGTACATGTAAACAAACAGATACTGCGGTAGCCCAAGTATTTAGCCATGACATTATAAAAACTGTTTAGCAATAGTATCGCAGATGCAAACAAACAGATATGGTGGTAACCTAATTATTTATCAATGGCATTGCATGTGTAAGCAGATCAGGTGTGCGAAACTACTTTTTCTATATAATATAATTGCGCCAATAAATAATAGGGTGTTAAATAATAATAATAGGGTGTTAAAAGCTTCTATTCTTTAGTATTACAGCACCTATAAACAAACAGAGCTACTATTCTTCAGTAATCTAGCACCTGTAAATAAACAGATAGAGCGACTATTCCTGAATATTATTAGCATATAGTGCAAGCATAGTTAAAAGTGATGAAGATTGCTAGTATATATTGATATAAAATATTCTTCTTAAAGATGTCGAGATTCTAAAAAGTTATTTTAGCAAGGTTATGTGCATGCAGCTTAAGCGCTGTACAGTAAAAAACGAATTCATGTTAATTTTTTTCTGCAAAACAAAATAGTATTTCAAAGGTTAAGATATTTCACGGAAAAAATTGCAGTTGATATCATCGTATAAGCATAAATAGTGAACTAAACAATAAAACATAATTTATTTACAAGCATTGAAACTCTCTTATGAAAGCAACAAGCTATTATATTACAATTAATGTTTTTCTCGTATGACTTTCTCAGACCCAAAAGAAAATACGACACAGATAATATGTGGCACAAAAAAGGAACGCTGGGTTATCAGGCCGTGATCATTCGCTTGTAAGGAGAGTAAGCTGCTCTAGCCATCCTACTAATAACTAAGTAGAAGGCATAGCAAGGCTGCACCGATCTCTTTATTGATGGTCCTGCTGTATTTGCCAGAAATGCGTTGGGCATTAATATGACTGATGATACAAGAAGGAGTGGAACAAGTCCACGGCTTTTGATCCTCAGATTTCAGTATTCAGTTGACAATATGAGATTTCTTGCTCTAACATTTGAAGGATACTTCTTACTTCATCTTTCTGAGTGCTGAAAGTTTGATGATATTTTTTTCTTTATTTGACACTTTATAATAAATATTTATATGTATATATATTTATTCATAATATATATTTATATTTGTGTAAGATTACTAGGTGTACAAACCTGCAGCTGATCGATACAGCCTTTGAAGCCGTGGTAGAAAGCACTGGGTAGGCCTTCCGGCAAGTTGGGACTTCCACCTGCAGGTAAAAACCAACGAAAATTACGTATATTGCGGATAAGTGCCAACTAGGATCGGTAAATATAAATGAAAGAGCCCTATGACCATGTCTGTAATAAAATTGTCAGTTGCTACAGGAAACACTCTTTAAAGAAAAAAATATAACTCAGTACTCATTGCAGTGAGTGACAGAGGGCGAATTTTCTCGTCCGTCCGAGAAGTCACGGACGGACAGACCGACAGACAGACGGACGGACGGACATGACGAGCACAATAGCGCCTTTTTTCCATATATAAGAAAATACGCTAAAAACTCTTCGTGAGCGAGAGAATGCAAGCGTTTCGGGCCATGACTTGCATGTTAAAGAAGTAATCGGCTTTTAAATTGATAGGGTAAAAAAATTCTTGGTCTTCATCGACCCCGACTAAGCCGAATATCGACAACATGTTTCCCTTGTTGGTCATACAGCCAGCCAAAATGACGAAACGACGAAAGTACATTCAACGAAGCGACAACAAGAAAACGCAAAGCTTGGTTGCACTGAGCGCAGTGGACACAACAGATCCTCGACCGGTAGCCGGTCTGAAGGAAAGGATATGCGACAGAGTGGTATTTCGTCGGAGGATTTTCAGGACTATATTTTTATTCTGCTGTTTGCAATGGAAATTCCGAAAAAACCTTGGGTTAAAGAGGAATATATATATTTACATTTACAGTGATTTGAATTTTAATCTATCTAAATCTGATATTTTTATTTTAACCTTGCATAATATTGAATAGCGGGACAACTTCTAATAGTGCCTCTATAAGTTTTAACTTTTTACCATAAAATTATGATGAATGTAAAGGAGATAGAAAACATCCTAACTGATTAAGTCATCCTAAGCTTATATCATCATCTGATCAAGAGTATTTTGTATATTAAAGTTTAGCAAGTCTCCAGAATAACAACCTCGTGAGAATTGCCAACGAAAATTAATTGCGAATTTAGAGACTGTGTGTATCGGGTAAAATAATGTATAAGTTTTCAACGGAAACATAGCTTTGATGTATCTAGCTGCTAAGAGAAGTTCTAACTAAGCTCGTACAAACATAGAAACAATTCACTAAAAATTTCGCTCTTGTTCCTTTGCTTGCACGCATCTGCAAGTCAGCCCTGCTTAACGTTTGCCAATGCGTCTGGTCTGATGTAACAAACTTTTTCTAAACTAGTGCCTGTTAGATAAACGTTTCGGTCGTATTTGCTATGACCAGTTTTTGGCTGCCGCTTCACTGAACCTTTCTCTGGTATTACAACATGAACAAAAAATATGACCAATGATGGACGTTGAATATTCAGGAAAGTTGGAGCGGTGTGGGGGAGTTCAAGTGGTTGAATCTACATTGCGGTTAAAAAAACTGCTTTGTTGCCAGAAAGCCAAAGCTCTTGAGCTGCGCGAATGAAGACAGAAAATTCTGTTAGAAAGTCTCGCTTGGCACTGGAATTGTTGGTGTGAATAGTCAGCAAAGCTACTAACATGTTGCTATAATTTCATAGGAATTGAAGACAATCGAAATTGTGATTTATTAACGAATTATTATAACAACCACAAACTAATAAATTATGCAGCTGATTAGACAGTTTGTATTATTTTCAGATCAGGTCAATTGATCAAACACGAGGATCATCAAGCGACCTCTCCCCATGAATGGCAGGCGATCTTAATCACATGCACATCTCGGGAGCAAAACAAACACAAACAATTCTGCTTGCAGAAACATTAATTATTGATGAAGGGCATGTTCCTTCAGGAAATAGAAACCGTATTATCAGTAACATATTTTCAACGACCAGTCGCCATCCTTCTTTGTTTCATTCAATAATTTGGAGCAGCCAAATTATTGATACACTCGCAGGCACCGCTGAAATAAATGAAATTCGTGTTTTCCTAACAGTATGTTGTGACTCCTAGGATGAGTGTTTATTTTCAAATAACTACAGTTTTACTATTTAATTTAGCTATATTTTCCCGTATGCATAGCGGTAAGATATTGTGAAGAAATATGATTGCCCTTTTCGAACCGCATGAATTTTATCTAAGACAAGACCGCGAGTAATTGATTAAGTTGAAAAAAATCATCCTCGTGTAAGCGTAGGTTAACAAAGCATTATATGGAAACGAATACTCACAATAACTGAGAACGAAATGCGTAAATTTAAGCGTAGATTGACAGTAGCCTTAAAAACAAGTTCACGATTACTTGTGAGAGCTGCACAAAATCCACCTCATGTGAGCGTAAAATTAAGTACAGCATTCAAGACATGGCCACGATTACTCATAACAGCTGCACAAAATCCGCCTCATATAAGCATAACTTAAGTACATCATTCAAGACATGGCCACGATTACTTATAAGAGCTGCATAAAATCCGCCTCATGTAAGCGTAAATTAAGTACAGCATTCAAGACATGGCCACGATTACTTATAACAGCTGCACAAAATCCGCCTCATGTAAGCATAAATTAACTACAGCATCGCGTGCATATGACCGAGCTTCACTGAGCAGGTTGCATTGCAAGGCTCTTCTTGTGATAGCGCAATCCCAGCTCCTTTTATTAGCGTTGAGTGGACGGCAGCGAACCGTTATGAAGAACTACTTAAATCTGCATTTCTTTGCTATCTACGGCACCTAGTATTTTTCAGACACGCCAAATAATTATCTGGATTCGATGAAAAAATAATGATTCTTTATCGAATTTGATGAGACGTTGAGGTGAAAATAGAACCACGTTAGCTTTATCATATTTGAATTCATTGCAAAGTCGATGTAATTAATGATCAGGTTCATGAAAAAATGTTATTTTAATTGGATTCCTATTAAAAAATTAGGAACATATAAATAATTTATTTTTCCAAAATAAATCAAAGTACTATAATAATTTTACGATTTTTTTTTTTTCTCCCGATCTTTGGCCTTTGCTGGGTTTTTGTACCCAGGCAAAGCGCATTTACAAGGACAGACTAGAAGATTTCCGACGTCGTAAATATTTGAAAATCGCAATTCTCTACGACATAATTTTTAATTCACGTGATGCAATAATAATAACAGTTGTCATTAAAATTAAATCTAGAACATTTATATATTTGATGACACGAGGAAAACTGCAGTTTGAATGACAATTATTAAAATTAAAAAATTATTGAACTATGAATTTATTAATTCTTGAAAAATTATTATTGGTTTAAATAAATATAAATTATTAATTTCATTAATTAACTACAGAATCGATTTATTAATTTACTGGTTTATAAAAGCCATTTAAGAGTTACGCACCGAGCCAGAGTGTGTCGTCGGAGTTTAGCTCTTCGCTGCCCCGCTCTGCCACACCGCGTACCGGCGACTCGCTGTCCACTCTCAGCACTGCCAACCGCCGGCGCCGGTGCACCACGGCACTGTGCCACTCCCCGTCTGATACATCCACCTGATACCAACACCAAGCATATTAAATACATTCATTTTTATGCTACTTAAAGGTTAATACACTTACTGGCTGACATGTTTACCTGATGGGTCACCACCAACACAAATAATATAAAATACAATCAAGATAACATGGTAGTGCATCTTAATTGTCAGTTTCAATTTCCAGCAGTTTCAAGTGTTTCCTTTAGCAGTTTCCTTAATTGAGTTGAATGGCTTTTGAGGATTACCTAACATTTAACCCAATTAAAATGCTTTGAAAACTAACAAAACCTACGAGTCTGCAAAGATGAAACCTAAACTTCGTTGTAATACATATTTATTAGAGTGCATTCGGATATTTATTGCGATATTTATGATAGCGACCGCTCAAAAATACAACCAAGAAATTGTGAACAATGCAGTTTTGCCAGCCTGTCCAAAATAAATGTATAAAATAATAAGAGGGAGAAATATTACATTTTTAAATATTGTGAGGCTGAAATTAAAGTTACTTGATTTCAATTACAGAAGAAATAGAATCGCAAAGATAGGCTAAATTAAAAAAGTTTGGAGTTACAAAAGTGAAAGAAATATAATTTTAATTTGAACCTTATTATTGTTTCATCAACTTGAAATATAGGTAAAGTATTCTAATCATCCAATTTCATTAATTTACTAAACTTCATGAAAATACAGTTAAATATTTAAAATAACTCAACAATAAACTTTATCAAGTGATAGTTAAAAATTTATGACTGCGTCACTATTCAATTTTCCAAATGAAATCGAAGCAAAAGGAAGAACTTAATTTTCCCCTGTCATAATTGCGAATTCATATGACAACGACAGCGGTGACGATTGAAGTTGACTTTAGAGTGATGGCAAGAGTTGAACTCGACATAACACCAACGCATCATACATGAAGATCTCCCTTGAATATTTAGGAAAGATAATACATATAAATAGACATTAATTCTCAGAAAGTATATCGGTCAATCACTGATTGATAGCGATGACGGTCGAGCTCTTGGGTCGTTATAGCTGTCGGCATATCTCAGTGTCACCGATTAGGAGCCTATTCAATGCGTTGCATTAGAATATAAATAGAAATTGTGGCAAGAGGAATCTCAATTTACAGGATTTTCCTCCCAACGGTATATTTGGGAGTAAAACTGCTCGTGTTCATGTATGGGAGTTTTTGACGAAGTAAAAAACTGAATTAAGGCAAAAATTAAGTCGCGCAGGCAAGTGTAACGCAAATACAACATCGAAAATAGCACAAGATTTTCAGTGCAGCCGAAATTGCGCGCCATTGTCTCCTAATGGACCGCCATGACTGCCATTAAGAATGGCGGCAACGTTTGGTAATTTTTCGGAAGGACTCGCCGGTGACATGGGGGCGTTTTGTAGTCATTACCTCATTTTCTGTCCATATGGCAAAGCGACATGAAGATTTCCGGTGAATTTTGTGTATTTTTTGTTCCCATGAATTTTGCTTACGGGGGACTAGTTTAATTTACATTTTCAGTAATTTGCTGCGTCACTTGAATTTTAACTAAAATACAACGAATTTACAGAAGTACTTAATTCTCTAGGATGCTTTACATTAAGCAGTGGCTTAAAATCATGCATATAACTTCCTTTAGGTTCGCCCAGGGTATGGAAGAATATAATTTTCTGTCTTCACATTATCAAAGGTGGCGCTTTCCTCGATTTTTCAGTCACTGAAAACTACGCTTTTACCGAACAAAATAAACTCTTTTAATGTTCTAAAAACCTCATCTTCTCGATACAATCAACGATATCTTCTTCTTTGCAAAAGTGATAGAAGCTCTTCCTAGAAAAAGCAAAACTAGCTCCTGCGATGTGGAAAAGAGCATCGAACAAGATAATTAGCAACTACAAATGAATAAAAGATCTTTTTTAACGAGTTGATTTATTTATAGCATTAGGGAGAAATCAATTGATGGTAATCAAAATGGGGAGCAGAAACATGCTTGCGTCAAAGGGGTTAAAGAAAGACAAGTAATTAAATAAAAATAAATTAATTATAATAAAAGTTAAAAAAAGGCCATGCAGACCATAATTAAAAAAAATGTCTCTACACATTCGTGAAATTGAAATTTTCCTGTGATCCCTACAAGATTAACATTTAATTTATGTGAGGTACACTCAAGTATTCTCGACTGCAAATGGGAATATGTATTATAAAACTGGAGTAGTAATAAATTATATAATTGTTCAACCCATGAATATAGTCAAGAAATGAACGTGCTCGTGAGTCCTTGAGTACGTGCTCGTACTCCAGATGAATTTCGGACTAAGATATGTTAATTAAATGAAGAAGTCTAATCTTTTGATTTGTTGATAGTTGATTAAAGCCATAATTATTTACAAAGTATTTCAATTAACCTTTTGAAATTGTTTACCGAGATTTCAAGATACAACTTAAAATCCAAACATGTCATCCAAGAAGACAGATTTGATTTTAACGTTTCAAACTATTGGCCAACGCAGAATTCCCTAACGCAGAAAATGGATAATTCCCGCCAGACTTTGTACGTCATTGTAAGTCAGCGGTGAATTCCTGAAAAAAAAATATTTTCTGATTCCGGCTCACCCCGCATTTGCGGATTCCAACTTATCAATTTGTCGTCATTGGAATTTAAGTGCTGCCGTCGTGTTGCTAATATGGACACGTATTTACATGACGATGACAACAGGTATAACCTTGAATACATGTGAATACATGTATAGTTCCCTGAACTTCAAATATGAATTTAATTTTTGCAATAAATTCTCCTATTAAATATTTTCGAAAGAATAAGTAAATGGAGTGCTCGTATAACCTGCTATAGTTCATGTTTTATGCTAACAAAAGTGATGTAATAACAAATTTCTAGATTAATACTAGCCGTACGATTCGATTTAACAGTTCATAACTAATCATTATCAACACAACAAGAGTGAAAATGTACCACGAGAACATATAATAAAAAAAACGTTAGCATGAGTCAAATCGATGAACGCTGCTTTATGAAATCCGAAACGGATTTCGCAGCAACCGAGGACAAAGGAAGGAATTTTGTGCTTTGGCATAATACGGGTCGTGTATTGATGCGCTGCGGGAAAATACACGCATGTTTCAGTGATTAAAAACTAAGAACACAGGCAAAAGGAAGGTAAATTTTGACTCTGCATCGATGCATTTCCGATGAAGGGATTCGACTCCCACGTGCAAACCGCGAGCGTCGCGATCTCGCCCTAGAACAAAAGCGATATTCCCGGACGCGCCAAATACAGCGTCCATGTAAACATCAAAGGCGAGAGCTGCGGTGAATGTGGGCTTGGACTAAATGGACGATATATCCTTGTGCGTGTGAGTAAAATTGTTCGATCTTCGAGGCCAATATAGAATTGTTCGTCTCGTAATGAATGATTGACGGATGAAATATTTCAATTTTCTGGAAAGTTGCGGTACCGTAAATGTTTTTATCTCGTGCTAGAAATGGGCGAGTTTTTGCGGTAAATTCAATTTGATGTTGGAACTAAGTTTATTATCACCGTTCCAGAGCCGATCAAGAATTTAACTTTCCGAATACGAATCCGAGATATCGTTTAGTTTTTGTAACTTTTTTTCAAACTAGGCATGAAATATTTCACTCATGGTCAGGATTTCTCGTTGCCTAAGAGGCAGATCTTCCCGCGTGCCATTAATTGCATTACATTCACTAATACTAGTGATTGCTACATTACAAAAATGTGTGTTTTTATCTACTGAAAAACACTGTATTAATTAGAACATTAGATACGAATAGCAAAGTCGATGTTTGATGTACATATAAGATGGAAGTTAAAAATACATTTTACAATATTAACGTGCTTGTTAAGGAGATCACAAAGGCTCAGACGCCACAGTCTTGAGAACTGAAAGCCATTGCGAAAAATGTGATATAGTTTAAGGGTATTAAGAAAATAGGGTAGAACTCTCTCAGTGCCATGAGGTTCATAAATGTTCGAACGTATATGATTATTTTTTCAACTAAAATAACAGAATTTTTCCGCAACAGTCGTGCAATGTTATTTCTCTACTGCAGCAGGCTGCTATGCAATATCCGTTTCTTAATTTAAAGATAGATTCTGAATGACAGACGCAAGGCCGAATGGGCGCTAATTTGCCCAATAAAATAGAGATTTATAAGCCAATTTCAAAATTTGATAGCTGGTCCTCCGCCTGAAAAGCTCAATAAATTAAGGGGAAAATGACGATTCATTGATGTGAACCGCGCTCAATTTTACTGTAAGATTTATGCCACGAAGATAAGGCGCTTTTTGAAGCAACAAAGTGATCATGGGAATATTGATTGCAAGTGTGAAACTTCACGTCTTGCAATACTGTTGCATGGATAGTAAGTAAGGATGCACAGATATAACGAAAGTAAGTTTCGGAAGAATTATCGTATTTCCTCGCCTTTTAACGAGACATCAGGAATTACTCTGAAATTACTATTGAAACCGATGAGGAGTGAGACCAAATTCTCATTGGGGCTTCGTATTGAAAATGAAAGAATAACTCTTCTCAAAGGCATCATCATCATTAAAATTACGTCAATATTACACGAACATTTTAATAACTTCATTGTAAACGCCTAAGAATGTCCACTGAAGAAAAGGATTAGAATTCCTTCATCAGAAACAGGAATTTAATTAATCACGGATGACTGCCCGCCACACGATGACCACCTAATAGATTTTCAATAGGGCTTGACTAATTATGTTGTATCACAACTTGAATTTGTGACTTGACTTTTTTTCAATTTATATTTACGCAAAGAATCATATTGAGGATTTAAATGCAAGGATCACAACGAAAGTGAACTAAACTTTTTTACAACGCCGTTACTGGATAGATTTATTTGTACTTTTTTCACACAGCTGTTGTTATTCGATTTTTTTTTTCATTCGGTACGTCTGATTTTACTACCCGAAAAAGATTGTTTCTTATTGAAAAAAAAACAACAAAGATTTTTTGTTGTTTTCCAATTTACATTCTAAAGAAATTCTCATAAATATAACTTTATAAATAAATGCAATGGTCGACATGTACCTGGGACTGAACTTGTAGCGTGTTGCTGCCGCCAAGGTTAAGGCTGAGGTTGAGAAAGCCGTCGGCGAGGGCGAGCGCGAGGTGATCGCGCGCCAGCGTACGGCCGCTCCAGACGAGCAGACCGCGCGTGGCGGTGGTACGGAACTTCACTTGAAAGTGGTTGGTGGTGAGACGCTCTTGCGCCCTGAGGGTGTACATGAGGAAACGATTAGGAAATAATAGGGTATAGTTAAGAAAACGATAGGGTATAGTTAAGAAAGCGATACGGTATAGTTTAGAAAACGATAGGGTATAGTTAAGAAAACGATAGGGTATATTTTTAAGAAAACGATAAGAAAACAATAGGGTTTAGGTAAGAACTTGGAACTGGTTGGTAATGTGACACTCTTGCGCCCTGAGGGTGTAGATGAGGGAACGATAAGAAAACAGTAGGGTATAGTGAAGAAAACTATAAGAAAATGATAGGGTATAGTTAAGAAAACGATTGGGCATAGATAATAACTTGGAAATGGTTGGTGGTGAGATGCTCTTGCGGGCTGAGAGTACAGATAAAAATGCTATATGATGTTAGCAAATACCCGTGAGAAAGTAGTTGGCATTGACACAGGAATACATGTTTTTCATATTAGTATGAAATGAAATGATGTGGGCTAAACTGACTGCCTGATGGTTATACACCTAACGTTTTAACAATTTTAAATGAAGAAATTACATAAATCGTTCACATTGATAAGTAATATTAGAAAAACCGATTTAAAAACTTAATTTTATAGCATACGTTACATGAATACAAAATTATACAATTGCACGGTCACGTACTGATACATACTGATACCATACACTTCTAATGAAAACTAAAAAAATGAAACTAAAATTGAGGTGAATGCAGAATCTATGAAAAAAAGATCAAATGCATCACTCAAACATTCAAAAAACAATCACATACACAACGTCGAAAAAACGTAATTTCATTTCTCCTACAGGATTCGGGAAGCTCAGTATAAATGCGAAAATAAATAAAGCAAACTTGAGTATGAAGTTTCGCATTAAATTTGAACGCTATTCATACAATATGAATGCGATAGGAGAGGGTTAATTTCTAACCCCCTTCGCATGGGGAGAACTCGGATCCGGAAAATTGGTGCGAGTGAATTATTGTGATGAACTCTCCTTCTGAAGATGAACTCCCAGCTATGAGAAACCAACCAGTTTTCTGGTGATGAATCAACGTTGATTGAATCAGCAGAAATGAAATCGAGTCATAGTCAACGATGTTTTAACATCATTTGCCTGGTGGTAAGATGACTTTGTCGAGTCGCTAATGGATTAGAGCTTCATTACATGACGTTGAATATGATGTGGAGACTCTTAAGACGAAAAAGTTTCATAGCCTCTGATTTGAAGGAATACCGTCAGCTACTCATTCTCAGATTGCTTTTCTTCACTCTTTGGAATTACGGCCGAATTGGTGCCGGCCATTCGCAGGTGATTCGTCGTTCACCTATAAATCGCCCTCGATTTTATAAAGATAATCTCATTGACGCCAAGCTCAGGAAATTAAATTTCTTATTCAGAAGTGACATGCTTTTTCTCCAAATTGCAGTAAGTTATATTCAAGAGGTTATTTGTTTGGGATTTGATGAAAAACGGTGAATTGACGCTATGAATGGCGCATGGAAGTGAAGCAATTGAAGTTAGGAATTTGTCAGGGAAAATTTATAAATAAATACAGCTTACAATGTTCTCATGGAGTCTCTATTCAATGTAGCGAAATTAAAATAATTATAATGAAAGCACAGTATTTCAATTTTTATTACTTCGTCATAAGAAATATGAATTCAGCTAATATAGGCAAAAACGATGCAAAAAGGCGTGAAGAAATTGAATAAACCCACACAATGAAAAAAACTTGAACCGCAAAAGTATATCTAATCAAATACACACCAACAAGGAAGACAGCAAACTTGCATATTAAAATAACAAGAAAACAATGAGCAAACTACCAACAGAAAATAAATACAGGTAAATTGCGTACATAAATCGGTGCGACGTGAGCAAATAAACAACAATGGTAAGCTGGGCGCTGGGAAAAACTACAAATGGAATCAAAGCTATAAATCAATACGGCAGCAGTGCATTTACTGAGCAAAGTGTGACGAATGCCGTACCTCGTCTCCTTTTCTTCCTGCCTGTCGACGATGACGAGCTCTTGAGAGTCGTCGTCTTTTTGCAGTTGGTCACCGTAGTGAATCGCCTGTTTGCGACGCGATTGTGACTTAGGGGCCTTAATAGTGTAACGTTGAGCGTTGGGAGTGTATTCCGCGTGACGCATTTTTGGCTCAGATGCAGAAGTAGTGTGACGTTGTGATGCGGTGAGAGTATCTTTTGTGTGACGCAATTGCGGCTTTTGTTTCCCGACGGAGCTTGGTTGTTCCGAGTTATGAGTAGTTTTTGTGTCATGTAGTTCTGTTTCCGGTGTCTCATTCGTGTAGCGCAGTTGATTTTTATTATGGCTATCTTTTTGCTGAAGGAGTGGGAGCTTCGGTGTTTCATTTGTGTGACGTGGTTCTGGCTTATTCGCGCTGGTCGTGTGAGGAATTTGGGGCTTAGGTTCATCAACAGAGATGCGCGGTTGGGGCTTAAGTTCCTCCTTTGTGCGACGCCGCGTGATATTGGACATCTCGATTAAATCTATAAGCTCATCTGCAATATTTTCTGAAGCCAACAGTCGACGCAGCTTCCTGTGGCTGTGATGAATTCGAGCTCGGTGTGGTAAAATTCTATTTGTTATATCCATCGATCCAATAGCTGAAAATCTTTGGAGGGATAAATTTCGAGGAGCATCTAAAAGCATTGGGTCTCGTACTGTTTGCAAATCTGGGTTTATCTTCAATAGTTTTTTTCCGTCCATTTTTTGAACAGATATTGAGACATCATTAGCACTCGGTTTGCCTTTCTTCGCTGCGAGTATCTCCTCATTTCCCGTTGAATTCCTGCCACGGATAAAATTCTTGGAATGCCGTACTTCTCCGTGTGTGGATATGGCTTCATTACCAGGACCATAGAGCTCAAAATTGAAGCCATTACCGGAGTCGTAATCCTCCAAGTCCAAGAAAACCATTTCATCAAGATCATCGCTACTTTTCAATTCAGTTGGGTAGTCCAAATTCAAATCAGACCAGAGAACAGGTAAATTCCATTGATTCAAGTCGATGCTCTCATTACCGAAGATTAAGCTTTGCAAACTGTTCCCAGGCACCGATTTGGCATCCGTCGGGAATTGGAGTGAGATCGTTGCCGTTCAATTGATAACGCGGAGAATTGTGAGCGGTCGAGCGGCCACGTCGTCCAATGGGAATTGCGTCGGATGGAAGCATGAGAGGAAGGTACGGAGAATACACGTGTTAAAGAGAGGCTAAAATTATAAATTATTTTCAGGCAAAAAGACATAAAATGTTATTGTAATAATCTGTTTTCAAGCGTCCAGATCTTGTGCGCGATTTTAGAGAAAGCGAGAATGGCACTCGTTATTCGATCGTATTTTATGCTAGAGGACCAAAACTGTAAGCATCTTGCATTCCTGTATGAGTCAAACATTTTTAAGACGGCCATTAAAAATGTCTTCAAATAGATTGTAACCATAGCTAAAAATACATTATAAATAGAGTTGAAAAAACAAAAAACGGACATATAGGGTATCGTTTTCGTACCTTAGAATCTATTGAATCTAGGATTTGATTTAAGAATGTATGAGCCGCAGTAATTATGAATAACCGAAGAGGAAGAGAAACGAAAACACAATCAGTTAAGTGAATTATTCTGAGCTTCGTGTCAGCAGAGGTCTACCGAAACCTTCACTGAACGCCCAGCGCTGATACACAAACGCCCGGAAAATGTACAGTAACTGCAGACCCTCATAGAACTTACTGAAGAACCTGCTATTATAAACTCCGGAGGTGCCCGGGGGGCCAAAGCTCCCACCCTATCCAAATTGCAGTCTTCCAAAAGTGGACCGCAATGTCATGAAATACAGCCGATAATTACTAATTTAAAGCTAAACAATAATCTGAATGTTTTAAAAGTAAAGATCACAATTTTTTAAATATTTTATTAGTTAAGAACGTACACTCAGAGATAAATTAATGGGTCAGGATGACCCACTGTAGAGTGGTCACGAGAATCCACAGAGAGCAAGTGGATTTTGCAAAAATGCAAATTTCACTAATTTGACAAACGTCAATAGACTGCAAATCCCATAAACAATTTATTTAGTTCGTACTAATCTAAGTCTTAGCAGTACATCAAGATGATCCTGCCGACGCGCTCTGAAATTACATAGATGGAAAAACTGTGCGCCAGTGTATATACTAAAGCAACCCCCTTTGTGATTAATACTTCGATTTTGTCTATTTCCGGCAGTCTCCCCCTGAAAGGATCTCTTTGTACGCAGCTGAATTATTGTAATAACCTTATAGTGCACAACGGTGAGCAGAACGAGGCGCATGATATTATCTCCTATGGATAATTAAAAAACTCGGCGCAACTAATATTGTATGAAGAATAAGAAAGACACGCGAAGAAACACCTGAAATATAAATGAAGTCTCTATGTAAATGACAAAATTTCAATTAATGTGTCTCAATGAACGGTTGTTTTCGCGAAATTCATTAAGAACGTACACTCAGAGATAAATTAATGGGTCAGGATGACCCACTGTAGAGTGGTCAGGAGAATCCACAGAGAGCAAGTGGATTTTGCGAAAAAACCAATATCTTTAATTTGACACGCGTCTATAGACTGCAGATCCCATAAACAATTTATCTATTTCGTACTAATCTAAGTCTTAACAGTAAATCAATATATCCTGGCGCCCTCTGAAATTACATAGCTGTAAAAACTGTGCGCCAGATTATATACTAAAGCAACCCCCCTTTGCGATTAATATATACTTCGATTTTGTCTATTTCCGGCAGTCTCCCCCTGAAAGGATCTCTTTGTGCGCAGCTGCATTATTGTAATAACCTTATAGTGCACAAAGGTGAGCAGAACGAGGCGCATGATATTATCACATATGGATAAATTTAAAAATTCGGCGTAACTAATATTGTATGAAGAATAAGAGAGACACGCGAAGAAACACCTGAAATATAAATGAAGTCTCTATGTAAATGACAAAATTTCAATTAATGTGTCTCAGTGAACAGTTGTTTTCGCGAAAATATGGTTAAACGGAATTTAATAAACGCATATTAATGGAAAAGGGCGAAACCTTAATTTTACAACCGAAGTCAAATTCCTAAGATGGCCTTTGATAATATCGGCAAAACCTATAATTTCAGTAGCGATGTCATTCCAATACGATGTTCTGTAAACATATGCGCTCGAATAACCAGCATTTATTCCTTGTGCTAGGCTTCGAATAGAATAAATGATAATGAGAGATCTATTCCTTATAAAATTAATGGAAAACAAGAAGGAAAATAAATTGAATGGAAATTGGTTGGTATAAGTTTAATTGTATCTGGGTATATGACATTTGTATTGGAAGTATTTGGACTACGTATGTACGGAAAGTTTATGGGGGGCCTACTGGAAAATGTATTATAAAAAAGGAAATGCATAAAAGACTTTAGTGATATGCACGGAACATGTCTATAGAATGTGTGGAGAATGTCTATAGAATAAATAATAAACAGAAAGCGTTTGAAAAGTGTATAACATATGTAAGAAAAATAAATGCATGGTCTACGAAAATTGTCTGCCAAATAATCGAAAACTTTATTCTGAAATTTCAATAAAAACTTAATAGAACGGATGTATAAATTCATGTAAAATGTTATAAAAAATGAAATAATGAATTTAAAGGAATTTCTGATGCGCGGGCAGAACATGAATTATGAATTATTGTGACGCTACGTGTTCCTCGAAAAAGCAGACGACATTCTATGATGGTATCCAGGCTACAGAGAGAGGCTTCAACAAGACACACCAACACGTCCTGATATTTATTCAATTAGAACGGAAAAAGAATGCAAGTAACTCTTCGAGAAGGATCTCAAAATAGAGAATGTTTTTTTGACGCTCGAGATATCCTTTGAACCATTAGAGTTGATTAAAAACTCATGTTGGCTACGATCCAGCAGTCAGAAATGTCGCTCAAAAGACTAGTGGGAGGCCTTACCTGCCTCCAGCTCGTTTGAAGTTCAGTCGTATTGCAAATATCTGACTTCATTTAACGTCAAAAAACGCATTACATGATAAATTTTTGGATATTTTAAATTCAAAGGTAACAATTTTATGAGGAACGCAAATTATTTGTAGGGCCTTCTTTTATTTTCAACTAATAACAATTATTTCCGAATGTTTTCTAGGCATTGTGTCACAAATTTCGTCAGTCAATACTTTATTCCACAACTTGAATCACAAAGTTTCTATGAGATCAGTTTGCGCACAAATCTTACCTGGTATATATCGAATCTAATACTTAAAAGTTCGGCAGTTTTCGAAGCGTAATAAGAGCCCTCTTGAGGCACCGTACTCAAAAGCCTGTATTTTATGTGCGCTCTAACGACATGCCTCTAAAGCCAGCTAGACGGTAGCACAAGTTTGCTAGCGTTCCTCGAACATTCAAACGAAGCTTGCAGTGGCAATAACCGTGAGCTACACCTCACTATCGATGCCGACCATCAGTTAGGGCAAGAAAAATAACACGGAGAAATAAGATACATAAGGCTCTTAAGGTAAGAACTTTGCCAGCAAGAATGACATTAGAGTTCATAAATTTATGAAAACAGATATTGAGCACAGATTTCACGTGAACAGTAGAACTTCAATTAATTTAGTATATTTCTATCTTATAATAGAAAATAAAAGGATTTTCCTAAGCATTTGTGCAATACGGCAAAACGCTTAGATAATCGAGGGTAGAGCTTAGCATTTGTCAAGAAAAAAATTTATTGATTGAATTTCCAGGCCCGTGATACGATTATTTTTAATTATCCCGATCCATCGAATCCAACGCATCTCATTACTCACAGTTACAAAAACACCAGGTACTATCAACAAAGACCCTGTTTATTAATAAAGCGACCTCCTAATATTGAGGTCGCTTTATTAATAAACGCGTTGCCTCGGACGACACAGAAGCTAATTACATCGAAGAAAACCGATTTGAATAATTGACGCGTGCATACTGAACTCAGACAGCGAGCTAGATGAGATTACAGCTCGGCAATAATGCTCAATGGATGACCATGAATCTGGTCGTAAAATATTGCTTCTGAATTTCCAACACGAGCGACGATTTAATTGAAATTGGCGGTGATCTCAGAAACTGATGATGCATCGTAGCTATTTATTGCGAGACACCTTAATTAATCTGAAGCTCACATCAGTCTCCTTGGGCGATTATGCAAAACTAATGCGGATTTGAGACGAATTTGTGTTTTAGGATCGAGAATGTATGAAACAATCAACATAATTTCTTTATGTTTGGGATTTGTTTGCGGTTGATAATGGTTTACATTTTTCAAAAAAGTTTTATTTAATACGTATTTAAGGTTATTGAATGTTATTTATGATCAGTTCACCTTTTTGCGTTAAGATTCATGCACAAGCGAAAATTCTCATTAGTGAAAATTTAATAAAGTACAGAAACAACATTTTTCTGTACCGGGAGTTTTTATTTATAATAATTGTGCTTCTCGGATACCCTTTTTACGTAAAATAACCTACACCTTCCCAGCAAATAAAATACTTTTTTTAAAAGCGAATTTGTTTGATTGAACAAATCCAACTCTAAAGCAGGGTAGCCAATATACGACGCGGTCTTGGAACGCCGAGTCCAAAGCGTGCCAGGGTCGAAATGCTGACGTGGCAGCAATAAGTTCCGTGCCACCGCATTTTAAAATACATTACAAGTTTTTTTAGAGTCACAACGGTTCTGTTCATATTGGTCATTTTAGGTCACAAGCCAATGATGTATTGAGAAAAATTAAGGAGTTTTATTGTCCAAATATTGACAAACTTTTTGCCCGTTGCACTGACACACCTTTTTGTCGGGCTAAACTGGGCCAGATTGACTCACACAAGGATAAAGGTTCTCGACTATTTGTACAATGTCTCACTCATTCCTTTGAGTGTGCATTTGTTATTTCCTCGCATGTGGATACGATGATCCTGGTCATCTATGTTAACTTTTTTCGGATCATAAGAATACATAAATTTATTCTACAGGATCGCGAAGGATACCAAATCTTAGGATTTGATCATATTAAGGCCATCTAGCAGCACAATTCTCACCAAGAGAATTAGGAATCAAAATTTATAGAAGTAATTCTTACGAAGGAAAAATGAAAACGCGGTTTTCCACTCCTTCGCACTATGGTCTCGTGCCTGGTTATTTTTTTCCTTCTTGACAACAGTGGCTGGCAATTCCGTATATTTAAAGTAAAACGACATTTTGAAAATTAGAATTGTGAACAATTTTCAAATTCGAAATGTTATTGTGCGTTAGGTAGGTTGACTATGAAATAGTTGTTGTTGCACCGCGCCCGATCCCGGCGTCACTGGTCCAGCCGTGGCTGGAGCCAACGCACGACCGCAGCTGGGTCCCTCCAAAGGTCTGTGGCGCTGAGTGGAGTTGGGTTGTTAGGGCAGTTGAAGAGGAGGGGCACATCATCCGGGGAGAGGTGGCAGTAGTTGCACAGGTTATTGATGTTGTTATGAATTCTGGTTTTCGTAACTGTTCAGAAGTATGCAATGGCCGGAGCGAAGCTGTGCTAGCATTCGTCTTGCGGATATTTGAAGTGTTTGTTCAGATTTATCTATTGTTGGGAGCGGAGGAGGCCAGCCGTTGAGCAGAACTGGTGGGTGGTACGAGTCTATGGCAGCTCGGGCAGCGTTGGAGTGGAGAGGGCTGCTAGCTGCTTTGAGGGTGGCACTGTTAATAGTGGCTGGAAGTGAAGGTTGAACGGCATTTATGTATTTGGTGAAAAGAGTATCGCTTATGTTGCAGGGTTGGGGGTGCGGTTTTGTGATTTGATGGCAGGCGTGTTGAGGGAGGTGACTCCGCAGAAGGTACTGGGCTGAGAGGAGGTCCGTATGTTGTTGAACAGTGAGCATTTGACATTCGGAGTGGAGATGTTGTTCGGCAGTTGTGTTGTGGCAACCGGTTATGGTTCTCAGAGCACTATGAAATAATCAACTAGTTTGGCAGAACTATGAAATAGTTCTGCCAAATCCCGACCACTGTGATGATAAAAAACAATTGTGTATTTATTCTATAATGAACGTAATATGACGGTAGAAAAGTAATCTGAAATTTAGAGCTAAACTCTCAAATGAATATTAATGAAAATTTAAAGAATAGGCAAATTCTTTGGGGGCAATTTTTTTTATGTGTGCGGCGTTCCAATGGAAACTGCGTTTGTAAGACGACCTTTGCGTCAGAAAAATATATCTGCGATTATCGGTGAACAAAAAGTTGCTCTCAAAACAAATATTTAGTTATCAAATGTTTTTAGATGGCTTGTTTCGAGACTTTTTTTTAAATTGTGCTAATATACTGCATAATTTCCGAACAAATTTCACCAAGAGAATTAGGAATCAAAATTTATAGAAGTCATTCTTATGAAGCCAAAATGAAAGTGAGTTTCCCACGCCACTATGGTTTCGTGCCAGGTTCTCTTATTCTTTCTTGGCAACAGAGGCTTGCAATACAGTACATTTCACAGTAGAATGACATTTTATATACGTATAATAGTGAACAATTTCCAAATTCGAAATGTTATTGTTCGTTGGGTAGGTTGATTGTGCAATAGCCCTGCCAAACCCCCACAACTTTGATTATGGAAAACAGCTGTTTATTTCTTCCATAATGAATGGTTGAAAAGTAATCTGAAATGTAAATTTAAACTCTCGAATGAAATATAATAAAAATTTGAAGATTAAACAATATGTTTGGGACAGTTTTTTATACGAGTGCGGCGTTCTAATGGAAATTGCGTTTGTAAGACGACCTTTGAATAAGAAAAATATATCCGGGGTTATCAATGAACAAAAAGTTGCTCTCAAAACAAATATTTAGTTATCAAATGTTTTTAGATGGCTTGCTTCGCGACTTCTTTTTTAAATTGTGCTAACAACACTAATTTCTTTCCTAACATATTATTTAATCGCAGCATTAGTGCTAACATACTGCATAATTTCCGAACAAATTGTTTAATCGCAGCTTGAACTGCAAGTATATGTAACGCTTACAATCCACGTATGAATGTAAATGTATGTAGTTTTGTATGAATGTAGGACAGTGATACATACTTAAGTATGCATGTATCACTGACTTGAAGTATTTACTGTAAGAGCAGTGCTTCTATGCCATCAAATGCTGCCGCGCGTTGGGCTCTCGAGCTTCATGTGCCACGGTTGTCTCGTTTCTTTAAACGGTCAACCAGCCGGCAACTTTACAGCTCTTGAAAACTGTGCTCACTTTAGACTCTCTCTCTTAAAACCTTTTTAAAATATGCAACAAAGACTCGTTATTGAATTGCAATTTTACTCAATGAATGAAATCACCATTATTTTGGGCCATTTTATTTACTTGTTTTGCATTTCGCACGAAATTTTCTCAATTTGAGAAGATATGATAATTTTCCATCACAATGTGCTTGCAGACTACTTAGACATTCCGCTAAAATACCTTTACATATCCGGATGTGAAGCTTTACACATTTTGGAGTTCCAACATTAATTTTTCAACTGGCAGGATTCGACTATATTTTTTGATGCACAATTCACCGTTTGAAGGCCGATTTGTGGGGATTTGTCGTTATGCCGGAAATTTACTAATATTTCCTCGATTTTCACTACTAGGCACAATTATATGCATTCCGATGTCATGATGTTATTGAAATTAAGCACAGTCTCTGCGTTGCATCATCTAACTATCTGTCATCTATACTCAATGAATTTCTCAATTTAGGTAAAAAAGTAAAAAATCATATTAAATTTTGAAATAAACCTTACAAATGCGACAGCAGAAAAGTAAAAGGTTGGAATGTCACGTATCATTCGTTGTCTGGAACGTTACGTCGAAAGCAGAAGGCATGTTCCTTGAGTTTCAATGTTGAAATTCTGCGGTGCCGGAAATTAATTGGAGTCTTTTGGTTTCTTGACTCACATTATCTTAAATTAAAAAGGAATTAAAATGTAGCGTACTTACATCGTCTTGGTTACGTCGCGGAATTGCAGGAAGGTTTGGCCGTCAAAGCTTACAGGCTTCGACTGGCTGACTTCTCCTATTTCTGTAGGTGTAAACATGTCAATTGAAGTTCAAAACTATCCACGGTTGAATAAAAGTTTTCTATACAATTGGGCATAGCGTAATCAATAAATTGGAGAAATCACATATGCAATTTTCTTGAAATATACAGTCAAACATTTTTTTCTCATCAATACGAAAATAAAATGAAGTCTTAAATAAAATTCGTTAATTTAATATCTTTTATAAATTAGTTTGCTCTTTAAGTTATGATCTTAAGTTCAAAAGGTAGCTAGAAAACCAGTTTGAATTTGGCCGCATTGCCCTACAACGTTGCTCGCATCTATAAATCTTAAGCATAATGGAATTTATTTCGCGCAACTTTAACAATGTGCATTAAATAAACTTGTTTTCCTTCGGAAGAGAAGTTATCTTAATAAATTAGTAATTATAACAGAAAGTATGACACAATTATAAAAGGCACGCGAGAAATCTGCATCGTAATTATTATGAGTAAAGCTACAGACGAAAGTCGCGTACTAGAAAAGGAGGCTTGGAAAAAGAATAGTTACCGAATCTCAACAATTTCCTGACAAGGTTTACTGGCAAAACGCCTACGAGGCAAGTCTGCCTCAGCAATTTATCTACCCACATTTACATGAGATTACTTCACCAATACAAATACAAATTTAGATCACAAATATACAGAGATATACAAGTCACAAAACTCACTTTTCTCGCAGAAATCTCCGGCAAAAGCCACGGGGCACTTGCAAACGAATCTGCTCAGGAAAGGCTGGCAAACGCCTCCGTTATGGCACAGCTGGGGCAGACAGGGAGGCCCACGGTACCTGCACCAAAAATAATGTCAATAATAAAAACAGAAATGCTCGATGCAAGTATGCACGAGTGCCATGCTACACGAATACAAAAGTAAACTTACTTGATTATGTATCAGTGTGCTACACGAATGTACGAAACTTATTGCATCATGATGATTCCATGCGCGTGACTCGAATGTTCGACGTACGTTGAGTGTGATACGAACGACGCGTTTACTTTGGCGATGATTTCGATATTTTTATGTAAATAAGCCACAATAATTAACGTAAGAGTTTAACTACGAATAAAATAATACAATTAGCTTTCTATTTATGTTGAAGCATTGGGGAGACGTGGTGTAACGCTCAGAAATTTATTCGAATATTTTGAAAAAATTGATTCATTAATTCACATCCCATCCGCTATAAATTTTCAGCAAAATAACTCAATAGTACAGAGCGTGATTTTCTAATTTTAATGCCACATTGCTGCGGCTCTAGCAATAATAAAAGTGGTTGTTTTGGAACGAAGTGGCTTCATTTGTCACTAGGTTTTCCTGTTCCACGCACCCATTCTGATCTCATTGGCGGGAATGTGATTTGCATAAAAGTTTCTCTTTCGGGAGCACGCAACGTAATCTAGGTAATGCGCCCGCCCCGCCGTGATAGACTTTACATTTACGAACTTAAAGCTGCTCGCTGCTGTCCTGTTCCTCAAGCCTGCACAGGATACAAACTTCGTCTCCTCAAGATTAAATAAATCTCTATGACTTTGCTCAAAGGAATAAACTCACTCATTACTTTTATGTGTCGAACGAATGATGGACAAATAGCTGAGAAAATGGGTTGGGGGGAAAGTTTTTGAACATTGAACAAAGTTGATAGTAGTTCTGTATTTATTGGCTAATGATATGCGATATCAATATTGAAATATTGTATAGGTATTGAAGGAATGACTAAAATTAGGTTTCTTCGAAGCACAGGAATCGATCACGAGCCAGAAAATTTGGAACCATGCGGCTATGCTGTTAAACTTTAAGAAATAGTGAGGGTAAAGATCGGATTTCAGCTTGACATAGTTTAATGAAATGAAGCTACCTACTGTATATTATCAGACAAGGATAAACCGTAGACATCGACCGCCTACTGAAGCAAAGATAAACTGCAGACATCAACTGCCCGGTAAAGCAGACAAGCCGTAGGCATCTACCCTCCGCTAAAGCAAAGATAAGTTGTAGATATCGGCTGTCCGCTAAAGCAATTAAAGATGGGCCGTAGACATTGACCGTCCGCTAAAGCAAAGATGGGCCGTAGACATCGGCCGTCCGCTAAGGCTAAGATGAGTCGTAGACATCGACTGTCAGGTTGCCCAAGCAGCGTAATAAGCCACCAGACTCATGGGAAAGGACGAGCAGGAGTTAGGATGACACCGTTATAAGGGATCTAGTTTTAGGACACATCCGTCTTCTTCAGGATAAAAACATGCAAATTTATGCGTTGCAATGCGAGGAAGTCTTTTGCCCCGCCTGCGTTTGGATTAAGCCTCTGCTTTTCGTGCTCAGTTTAAACCATATTTCTCGTAATTTTTCGAGTGACGTTTGGACAGAAATCTAATTTGGATATTAGTGGCGACTCAAGATTTTAAGGATGATAATTCCTTAAAGTAGTTTCAGTCACATGGGCTATTATATCTGCAGATGAAATGACCTCAAGAAATGCCTTGGTTTCTCAGGAAATAATCCTTCTGGATATCCAGAGAGCAGTTAAAACAATGTACATCGGTGAAAAACAATAAAAATATAATGAATGTATTCAAAAACATACACGAAATTTTCTCGCAATTAGCAAGGCTCATTCCAATTTCCCGAAAAAATTTATATCTTCCGATCGCTGATGCTTTTTAGCGCATTTCTCATTTATGGAAAAAATGCACTATTGTGCTCGCCATGTCCGTCTGTCCGTCCGTCCGTCTGTCCGTCCGTCCGTGACCTCAAGTTTTCGTCGACGAGAAAATGCGCTCGCTGTCACTCACTGCAGTGAGTACTGAGTTATATTTTTTTATCCATACTGTGACAATGTCAATTATGTATTTATCGCACGGATTCGACTCCGATTCGTGGCAGTCAAATAAGCTTGTTAAAATAGCACACATTATGGCCTGTAAAAAGAATATTATTGCAGGATTAATGTAACTCCGAGCTTCAATAAAAATATCTATAATGGTGGATGAAATTAAATATCAAGGGAAAGGTTAGGTTCACGTCAGATGTTTAGGTTGCAGCCTCTTCAGCCGTCACAAAAATTAAATGAGGCAAAGAGTAAGTTTTAATAGGAGTTCAAGACCAGAAATTAATCGGTTATTGGAAACAAAATATTGATATTTGACTTTGAGAATCAAATATTCAAAATAATTTTGTTTAAAAATAGCGGCTCACTTTTTTACTCCTTTGCCGGCGGTTGCTCGCTTCGGCAGGTCATCCATCTCTTGCCTGTTGACGACGAGTCGCTGTATCGCCCCCGTCAGACCAAGCGCCACTCCGGAGTCCGGATGGGCGCTCGAGTAGTTCCTGTACAACAAAAACACGCGCAAGAAGCCACTAATTCTTTGTATTTGGAGCTTCTTGACAACTGACACCGCAAAAAATGTCCAGGATCAGGAAAGTTTCTCTGCGGCCTAAAAGTTCCTATGAAATCAACTGCTTAATTTGACAGTAAATTTGTCAGTTTACAAATAATTCAATTTTTCAAGTATTCGTATTAGAGTAGAATACTTGCATGAAAACTTGGTTGAACATATGTACCGCAACAAGAAGAGACCTTTTGAATCGACTGGATAGGAATTTTTTGGCCATATCTAATGTATTACTGATAGATTTGTGTTTCTATCACCACAATATTTCGGGGAAGTAAAAATACAAAATTATAACTAAAAGCATTGAAGTTTCAGTGAAATATATTAATAAAAATTATTCAATAACTTTACTGTCAATGTCTTATTCAGTCACGAATAAAATTAACTTTTACCACAATATTCCTTTAAATAACATGAGCCATGAGAGTGAAACAACTCGACGAACATCTAGTAATAGTTTCGTCCGTATACTGCAATTCCAGTAAAAGATGCGTCATTTGTGTTACATTCAATAATTCTATGGCTTAACTGTCGCCACTTTTAGGGGAACTGCCGCACGATTTAGACCGAGATTTGCGAGACAAAAGTGATGGCTTAACTGATGATCTAGGCGCGTTTGAATGTATCAGAGTAACTGTAATATTCCTACGAGACAAAGCATATTCAGCGCGGCATCACAAGCACCACTGTCTGGGGAAATGAGGCTATCCTTCTCGACTTGGCAGCCTCGTGATGAAGGCATAAATCTAACAGGGTCGAATCTTGACAAGCGCTGCGAGTACTTCATTTGAATGCTTTAAACACGTCAGTTTCATGTAGCATTATGCCCACTGCAGCTGTCACTTTCGTTTAAGAATCGTAACGTTAAGGATTAGGAGTGAACATTTTAGATGCAATCTCGCAAGAGATTTCATACTACTGAATTTCGATTTATATGTAAAAATATAATTATATAATTAAAAATATTTTAATAGCAATAGATCGTTATTTTAAGATCCATACTAATTCGATTATCATATGAGAAGAATTCACTTAATTTCTTCATAATAGACAAAGCTATAAAAACTGCACTCGAATACTGAGGATTTTAGGAAATTGCTTATCATGAACCAACCTTGAAATGACATAATAAACTACACTGTTAAAGAGCTTCTATAAGGCCACAGTTTTGGTTTAGAGCACAAATCGAGGATATAAAATTTTGGGTAATAAACTAAACTGGCTAATGTGAGTGTATAGTCTACGTCGCAAGTGATGAAACATTTCAATCATTTGAAAAAATGAGGCAATAACTCATTAGACATTTGGTCCCATCGTCGTAAAGCACGCGTGAAAAAACAGGCTATCTTTCGCATGTTTGTAAGACAGTGATTCTAGACATCTTTTTTAAAGATCAAAGATATGCAGTGCAATGATTTTAAAAATACAGTAGAATCTCGGTTAGCGAAGGCCTCGGTTAACGAAAAGATCGGTAACCGACGAAGAATTTCGATGAAAATTTGCCTCTGCTAAGGAACAAAATTTCAGTTACCGAAGAACTAATGCGTCATGACCGCGGGCACGTTACCCAGCTTCCGAGACGACATGATGCTCATTCTTGTGGAGTGAGATAATCACTCTCCTCACCCCAACCTTTCTATCCACTCACAATATCCTATCATTGCCAAAGCAGTGTCTTCTTATGTCTAGTAATTGTTTTCTTATGTTCAAATTCTTTATTTACTGTTTTTATTTATATTTAGCTCCATTTATAACTGCCACTTAAGAAACATAATGTACCTAAATAGCCTGTATCTTTCAAATAATAGCAAGTCAAGAAGGGCTGGGAAGAAATTATTTATATTTCCATTGTTTCTTAAGGGGGAAATTATTTCAGAAAACGAACGTTTCAATAAATGTCCTAAAATTGTTGCCGAGAAGCATGGTAAAAATGTTTTTTTATTTATGAGAATCAAATTGGCCTATGCATTTGTGCTTCGAAAGTTCTGCTAGCCTAAGCCGAATATTGTCGGTAGAATTAGTGGAAACGATGAAAAATAACTCTCTGTTATTTATTTTTCACTTGCAGGAAAAAATCGGACTTACAGAATTTCTCGCATCTCAGTCCACAATTAATTACGAGCTTTAGAGCAGAGACCCGTAATTTATTCTACTTAAAGCTACATGGCTTTTGAATGTAAATAATTTAAGTGTGACTCGCTTCAATAAATTGGTGAGAATTCCAGAGAGGGAAGACATTCGTAAACTACGTACACATATTTTTTCTCTCGGGAATTTTTTTACATCTCATTAGATTTACTCAAAAAGTTCATTTGGTTAAATGGATTGTTGCGTGGGACAAAAGGAGATACCAGTTCCGTTCTCTTCTGGCAACTGAAATCACGCATAAATGCGAGGATTTATTTCTATGCTTTTGCGTTAATTCCGCCAGCGCATTGAAATACAACTTAGCTTTAATTTCGCATCGATGAAGCTTCTAATATTTCATTAGTCACTAACAGACCACTTGTAATACGTACCTAATCTATGAATTGTATTCCCAAATGCCCAATGAATCTAAAATATTCCGGAATAAATTTTCCCAGCATCAATGCTTTTCAACCGTGAAACTTCATTTCAGGCTCACGTGAACGCGGCATCAAACACTAAACTTTTTATTCGCGCGCGAGCAGAATGGTAATGCATAATTTAGCGAAACCGACGGGATTCATAATGTATTTAATAAAAGCAACTCGTAGCTGGGATGTTCTGAACAGAAGTTGGTGCAGCGATAGCCTGTAATACAAATAGAATATCACATCAGCAGAATGGTCGGCCGGACCTTTAATGGCTTTCTGTTTGTTCTAACGATATTTAATTCAATCTGATCAGTTAGGGACTTGGTTAGGCTTAGCAATGCATCGCTTGCTGCCCCGAACTTGTAAGTCGACGTTGAAATTGGATGAAATTCAGTCTTTGGACAGTAATCACAATACAAAAAAGGATTAAAATCGGTATAACAAATTAATATATCTCTACTTAAGACTCACACTAAGCCTCCCAAATAAAGCTTCTGATCGAGGTTAAGTTGTATCATCTTGGCGCCGGACTTGCCTCTCACGGGCTTGCCGCGGTCGAGGCGTAACGTTCCTCTTCTCTTTTTACGGCGCACGCGGACCACGTGCCACGTGTCCAGCTCTACAGCTTCTGAACTCCTGCAGAGGATGCAACATCCACCGTGAGTGGCAGGTGTCAAATTTGGGTAGGCGAGCAAAATACTTTGAATCTTGCATTATAAAGAGACTATGAAAGTATGGCGATGAAATTTAAGAGGAAACTTGAATTTCCCACCAGATCAATGAACGAAATTGGCACTGCATATTATTTTGGTTGTAATCATAAACGACTAAAAATTTATTACTTTTTTTCATTTCACAACAATTTTGAATTCCTATTAATAATATTGCAAATATGTAATAGTTTATTGGAAAAATCTCTCATAACATCACGGTTGTTGACGGTTGGTTAAAAACCATTACCGACTAAATAAAACATAATTTTGTTCTAATAAGTTAAAATTAATTTAATAACCCACCTTAATGTGGATATTCCGGAGCCAAGGTTATATTTGAACTCAACGTGTCCTTTCTTGAGGTTGATGGACACAAAATCTCCGGAGCCGCTGCCCTGTCCGTTGTATAGCAGCAAACCTTCAGGGGACCGCGTCAAGAACCAAACTTCGATTGCGAACGCCGTCCCGACGTTGTCGAGCGTTGGCAGCTCCAGATAAGAATCTCCTTCGAACTCCGGGATGACAACCTCACGCAACGTCCTGTCCACTGTCAGGGCCGAGCGGCCATTATTGAGGCAGGTTAATTATTCCTTGAAAGTCGCTAGTAATGAGTTTACTTTCATGAGGTACGCCTGCTAGAGTTATTTTCGGAAAGAAAATTTCAGTGGAAACTGCAAACGTTAAATATGGAGCATGCTACCGTCATCGTTTAAAGAATATAGAAATTTTTATTGGAAATTACTTTAATTTTAACTAAAGTGAATTCCTGCCAGAAGTCTCCTGGAAATAATTTCAGTGGCTCAATAAATTGTGTATCATTATTTTTTCTATTCAAAGTTCACTCACCAACTTCGCAAAATTCGCCTGATCTTGAAGGTGGACACAGGCACCTGAAACCAGAGTCTGGCAGAGGGACGCAAGTGGCTTCACCGTGGCAGGGCTGAGAAGCGCAAGGGTCTTCTCGTTCCTCGCAAACATCTCCTGTGGTGAACACAACACGAATAATAGTAAATTAAAGCTTTTGCCTTGCAATGAAATCAATTATCAAATAAAATAATAAGTGTCTTTCTTTCTTATTTGTTTTTGACTTGAAGGACCGAAGGTTATTCCTTATATACCTCCTAATTTGATAAGAGAAGTAGCCAAAATCTTCTAGGTTTTGTGTTTATGAAATCAAACCTGAATTAAATATTTAGGAAAAACGGTTCGTGACATACAAGAGGGATAACCAAAGAAGGCAGACTTTGAGACTCTGGAATGAATAACTTATAAGTTTGTCGCTTGCAACTTTTGGCGTAACATCTGAAGTTTGTTCGTCTATAAAAAATCTCTACCACTCTCTTAGAAATCTTTTCGAGCTGTTATTCAAGCAAGAATTTTTTAAGTTTCGTCCTAGCTTTCGGAAGGAATTTGTTTTGACCAAAAATGTTCTGGAATATAAGTAAGCAGGCGCCTCGAAGTGTTGATAAATATCGACAAATATCTGAACAGTGAACAAAGAATAGATTTCTATTATCAGGAAAGCTACGTTGATCATGATTTTAATAGCTCAAAAAACTATTTCCACTAGCAATGAGAGTTTTTAGAAATTTTATAAATTATTTAAGAAAATTCCAATTCATTTTGCGTTACAAGATCAACATTGCAATCTTGATTGTCTAAAACAAATTTGTCATCAGCAATTAACCTGGAAAGTATTTGCTCATGTAAGTCTTCTGACCCTCAAATTTGACTCAATTTACCTCGATAGCCTTCTCGGCAGTGGCATTTGAAGCTCGTGGTATCCGTTGGTCGGCAGGAGCCTCTGTTCAAACAAGGCAAACTGTAACAGGGACTCGAGACGCAGTCTGATACCAGCGAGCCTTGGATGATCTGACTAGACCCTGGCCAGATCAGGTCTATGGGACGACCGTTGATGCGGAGGGAGCGAATGCAGCCAACCAATCCTTCGTTGGTGCCCACGTTATCCCATATTCTAGGGAATGTTGAAGAAGGCCTGTAGTTTTCAATACTTAAATTCTCGGGAATTTGAAACCACTAAATGAAAAAACATTTTTATGGGAGAATTTTTAAATTAAATATCCCTTTTCAAGCACTGCAAAATCACTATTATCCTAACATATCACGGACAAAATAATAATACTGCACATATTATCCTAATATTATCACGGACAAAATAACAAGTGATCAATTCTTCATTGGTGCTCACGTTATCCCTACTTATAAGGAATGTTGAAGAGGTATTTTAATTTCAACACTTCAATGTAAATCTAGGAAAAAAACATTCAATCAATCCTTCGTTGGTACTCGCATTGTTTCCTATTCTTAGTAATGTTGAAGAGGTTATTTAATTTCCAACACTTATGGGGAAATTAAAACCATTAAATGAAAAATAAATTGACCCTCACCCTATTAGCTTTACAAAGCCTCACTATTATCTTACTAATATCCATCAAGGCCAAAATTGCAAACGACTAATCCTTATTGGGTGCCCAAGTTGTCCCATATTATAAGGAATTTTAAAGAGGACATTTACTTTTCAGAACTTCAACACGGATCAAATACAAAATTGCGAACACAAACTTTCTTTCCTGAACTCCAGCATTGACAAGAAAGGAAAAAATTTTGTGTGTGTGGCCTTATTTTAAGAATTATTTAAAATTTTCTAACCTGAGCTTAACTTTTAACGTCTGAGACGAATAGGTAGTTGCTGAAATTTATTAAGCCCGTTTTCCGGAACATCGTCATACAGAATTTCATTTAAATTCTAGATATAATTTTGAAAATAAAGCACTCAAATTAAAGAGAGATCGGAAGCAACCCGCACTCATCACGGTACTATCATTCACCGAATATTTTGATATTCTCATGAGATATTTATTTTTTGGAAAAAATGTACACCTACTGAATAAGAATTACTAAATTTTTTGATTAACCCTCTCCTTATAGATATGGTTCGCCTTACTACTCTCCTAATAGGAATTAAGTTCAACAGCCTGGTAATATCCAGACATGAGCATGCATACGCCTGCAAATAGTCACTTATTTAGGTTCCATGCTTCGCTCAAAAAAAAAAACACACACAAAAAGACGAACAAAAAATACAATTGTGAAATAAGGTAAAATTATTGCCGTTCATTAGTGCAAATATTAGTTAAAGCAAATATTAGAACATTAACATACTTGCTTGAGTCCCCCTTAACGTATCCAAGGAACGTAGAGCCTCTGAGATCCAGCGACTTGAGGTGGCCGGGGGCTTTGCCCGAGACGTCTTCTGCACCGTCCAGCTGCAGCACGCCATCTCTCTGGTATCGTTTTGCTACCACCTAATGCGATTTATTAAGCCCGTTTTCCGGAACATCGTCATACAGAATTTCATTTAAATTCTAGATATAATTTTGAAAATAAAGCACTCAAATTAAAGAGAGATCAGAAGCAACCCGCACTCAGCATGGCACTCTCGTTCACCGTATATTTTGATATTCTGATGAGATATTTATTTTTGGAAAAAATGTACACCTACTGAATAAGAATTACTAAATTTTTTGATTAACCCTCTCCTTATAGATATGGTTCGCCTTACTACTCTCCTAATAGGAATTAAGTTCAACAGCCTGGTAATATCCAGACATGAGCATGCATACGCCTGCAAATAGTCACTTATTTAGGTTCCATGCTTCGCTCAAAAAAAAAAACACACACAAAAAGACGAACAAAAAATACAATTGTGAAATAAGGTAAAATTATTGCCGTTCATTAGTGCAAATATTAGTTAAAGCAAATATTAGAACATTAACATACTTGCTTGAGTCCCCCTTAACGTATCCAAGGAACGTAGAGCCTCTGAGATCCAGCGACTTGAGGTGGCCGGGGGCTTTGCCCGAGACGTCTTCTGCACCGTCCAGCTGCAGCACGCCATCTCTCTGGTATCGTTTTGCTACCACCTAATGCGAGAAAAATTTTATATATAGTAATTTTTCACACAATTGATATTATACAAAGCACAATTTCTGCAACTACATATAAGATCAAACACTGTCTAATTTAAGCCTCGTTGTTGTTCATTCGACAAATTACTTTCATTCTTGATTTAGTACACATAAATTTGGTATGGTAAAATTCTCACTGTATTCAAATGCTAATATTCATATTAAACTTTAAACAGAATCACACACTCTGTGAAATCTTTTAGACGAGATTTTGTGATGACTCCTGATAATTGCAGTCCCGGACCCCAAATTGAATCGAAATTCGACAAAACCGTCGACCACCGCAAGTGACAAGAAGTCGCCCTCTCCGTCCTCCTGCTGCTGCGTGTACAACAGCAGCCCGCTAGACGTGAACGACCGAAACTCCAACTCAATCTGGAACATTGCGACACATGCCGTCTTATATTAGCAAAAAATGGTCTCGACGCTCACGATAAAAATTAATACTTAAGGCTAAATTGGTTAGATAATCTTTATTTAAACACTAGAAACACTTGGAGCCCATTAAAGGTGACTTTAACAGACCCACCGACTAGAATAATAAATGAGATACCAGTGAAAACACGCAGAGTTTTTCAATTCATTTCGCTAAAGTTTCATGAAAAAGTCTAAGAGACGGAGCTTAATCATTAGACGAATAATAAATAATTTTTTATTAATCTAATAACTTCTAAACTATTGGAAAATTATTGTAACTAGCTGCAATTACAACATATGTAAATTGATTACAATAATCAGCCCGTCTCTTGAGCTCCACCTTTGAGCTCAATTTTTATCCAATTATCGTCAAGGATGCATGCAGGATTGTTATGATCAGCACCTGAACTTTATTGTACGCTTTGATCTTCTTGATCTCGAGGAATGAGTTGCCTTGAAAGGAAGGGGTCTGGTAGGGGGCGCTGTGGTGTTCCCCACAAAGGGGACCAGATCGATGGGGAGGGCAGTCGCAGGTGAAGCTCCCCTTCGGTTGGGGCACGCAAGTGGCACCTTCATGACATGGGGAACGTGAACACGGGTTCTCCGTGGCAGCTTCGTGACCGGGGGCGTTTTCTGCGTGACACAAAGACAGTGGTCTGCTTGAAGGTAATGGCAGCTAGAAGGAAATGACAGCGAGTATGCTTAAGATGGCACCAAGAAAAACGAAAGATAAGAGTTTCTTGCAGAAAATTTTCCAGCGGATGTTGCTTGGATAGAATTTTCAGGAATTGAATGCAACAAGGCTGCTTCAGAGTTTCAGCTTCATGAATTAACTTTCGGAAAATGACATTGCGAAAAATACTTAATGGCCTCCTGACGTAATTTTTCAACTTATAATTTCGACAACTACCCGACGACCAATGTAGAAAATCCATTAGGTTAATTTTTAGTTAATTTGGAAACACAATATTTCTAGTGTTAGGCTATGATTAATTGGATAAATTAATAAAATTTATCTTTTCAGTTACGTTTTTTAATCTAATGTTTCCTTGCTTTAATTTGTACTTTTATTAACGAAAATCCCATTTGCCTGACGAAATCTAGCGTTTTTTCGGTAACTGAACCCCCAATGAATTGGGAATGAATTTACTTCTTTAATTGAGTGTTTCACTATTAATCACGACAGTTCACTGGTAACATAATTTGATTAATCATAGAACCTTGCTAGGTTCTTGTCACGAAGATACGTTGTGCCTCGACCAATGAGCTTCGAGATCTGTTTTGCGATGCTAGCCTGAAATTGCTTTTTTATTTAGTTTTCCCCCTGATAAGTATTCCTTTGTCCCAATTCGATTAATGAAAGAGCGACTCGAAATTATAGTTCATTGCCTTTGAGCTTACGAAAGGAACAGATCGAGTTTCGTTGTTCCGCATATAAAATTTCGAAGAATCTTCCTAGAAACTTAAATATTTCAAATCTTCAGTATCAGGCTAACGGAATAAAATATTAATATAATGATGATTCGCTTCTTCGAAATTCATATCCAAGAATGTGAATAATCACTCTTTATCGCAAAGTCTAATTGTGATCACGATATGGAATATGAATATTTGAATGTAGAAATTTAAATAACTGCCTAGAAAAATCTTTTACTTAAAAGTAGTGAGGATAATTTCTGCAGTTATAACAAGGAAAAATTAATTTATTATGTATTGATTTGATAATTCTACGAGTAAAGTTAAAAAACTGTAGGAGTTACTTAGACCTCCTGCCTGCTATTTGTGAAGCCTAACTTAAGGCAACGAAGCATTCTTTATTGTCACGGCCACGCGAAGAAAACAGAACAAGGAAAAATAGGCCCTTGGAAACCCAGACAATAAATTAGGCGGCCCAAAAATCGGTATTCTTTTAATAGGCCCACAGTAAAAAGTCAGCCTTTCCTCCATGAGCGTAGCACAACAACTCAACTTTTCAACAGCATTCTGACTTTCACAAACAATATAGAAATTAAAATATGAATATTTGATAACATTTTTACTGCAAAAATACGCCTAAATCCCTTTAAATAATCAGAATATTTCAATGGCTTGAAAACATAAACTTACTGGCATTTAGGGCTTGACATTGCTATAAATGCGGTAATTATTGAAATACTTATTTGAATAATACCTCTCCAGGAATGCGATATGAACCCTTTATATAAAAATTTCTTCTCTAAAAAAAAAGAAAATTACTTGTATTTAAGAGATCTGAATTCCTTCTTTTAATTCGAAGTATACAAGCTATGGTTTGAGCACCGTTTCGAAAATAACATATGAAAATGTCCGTCTATCTCTAGTCAGAATTTTAGGGAGAGTTCCATCAAGACTGAGGTAGAGTTCAATCCACAAAACGATGATGTTTGATTTAGTTTTGAACAAAATTTATGTATAATAATTATTTAGAAGATTCTCTTAAAATCCTAATTGATTATTGATGGAAAATTACAGCGAGAAATTCGAATTTGCCTAAAGATTTAATGAAGACAAAAGAGCCCGCGAATATTGAATAAAGGCAAATTGAAGAAATTTTCAACAAAGGTGTTAAAATATTTGTGGATGAGCCTGAAAACACGCCGAGCATCATCAAAAGATACCGGTAAATGCCACAGCCGTAATATGTCAACTAAAAGCAGAAATCCACACAATTTTTATTAGTGCAGAGTGCAACAAGTTTTCACAAACTAAAAAATAAAAAAAAAATAATTATTAGACACGATCAGATTATTTTACGGTGAAGTGTCTCCAATGAATGGTGTGGTATCATTGTTTTGCTGTTCATCTTATCTAGTTATCATCCTCAGATAAATAAAATTAGCGGTATAAAATAAATATAAGGCGTGCACACTTATGAAAGCTATTAAAAATAAGGTACGCAGAGAACTACCACAAAACACGGACAAATTTACTGGGAGTGAATGGTAGGGGGTTTAGGAACTTACCCTCACAAAGCTGTAAATCCTGACTCCAGGAGGAGCCTTCTTGGCAGGAACAAATGCCCTCGATGCACTCGGATCGCGCCAGGGGGCAGTCAAGGTGCGTTGTGCACGATGCGCCGAACTTTTTCGTCGTCGAATAAGAAGTTTGAGTTGCACGAAGAATGCTGTTCTCGGAACTCGCCGTGGCCATCATGCTAGAAGTGCTGAGACCGGTATTCGTCCAAGGGAAACTGGTCTCCGCGTCCTGCCACTGCGTATCCACGGTATCTTCGGTGTCCGTCCAGTGGAAGTCGGAGGCATCTTGACTGTCTTCCGAGTGCACATTGGCAACATTACGGTCGTCCATCCAGTTATGATTAGCCACACTTCCCGTCCAATCGGAACTAACTGTACTTTCGTGACTAATTTTTGGCCACAGATCATGGTTAATCTTTGTATAAATACCTGGTTTAACAACAAAGTCCACTGATTTATTCATAAAATTCTTCTGGTGTTGAACGTTCGCGCTGCGGCTTGTGCTGTCTGCCTGCCTTGTGTTCTCAGGGCTTGCTTCATTTTCTCGAAGTGATTCAAGATTCGTTGTATCGCTGGTCACGTCGGCAGGTCTCATATGATGAGGAAGAAGGTGGCGTGTCGACTTGGCCGCTTCCTCCCGATGGGGTTCGGTCGATAGCGCCGCTGTGGAGCGACCAAGAAGGGGATTTTCGGTCACGTCATCTGATCGGTTAGTAGCGGCGGCCTTTTTATCACCATGTACATGATCAATCTTTTCTAATCAAGCCAAGAAATAAAGTTAAACGAATATGAAATAAATAAAAAAACAATAGGATAGAAAACATGTCGTGGGACAGGTGATAGTTGGACGATTCATCATAATAAATATAAATAAAATCATTTGATTGACAAAAAAGCACGAATCTAAAAAAAATAACGAATACGTAGAATTGAAAAGGCTCATACTTGCTGTTTTTTAACCAACCAAATAAGTGCGGTTAAGTGAAGCCTCAATTCAGTATTGTGTAGTTCATCATTCATGAGAAAAATAAATACAAATTAAATAATAAATATAAATTTGGACATTCGTTTTGAATGGCCTTGAATCTCAAGTATGGTACAAATAAAAAAGTGTCATTACAAATAGGTTTGTTTATGCGCAATTCAATGAAATTGATTATTACCATTGTGACCCAAGCAATTACATTATTATTCAAGATTGAGCAAGGTGTACGATTTAATTTTAAATGTGAGTGTATAGATGGGCTGAGAATTAAGTAAGAATGTAAACGATAAGTATAAGTAAACGATAAGTATAAGTATAAGTATAAGTAAGAATGTAAACGAATATTTAAGTTATGGTCGGTGCTATATTGTTTGGAAGAGACTTGAAAAAATTTGTAACTGAAATCAAATTTCAAAATGAAGGGTGAATTTTCTGGGCATATGATCATCATTTTGAAGAAAAAGAAAAATTGTAATTATTTCAGAAAAAAATTATTGTATTCGGTAATCAAAATTTAAGATCGTGAACAATCTTTTGTTAAACTTGATGAATAAATCTTATGAATTAAAAAAATGTATGGAAGAGGTAGTTCAATGATTTAATTGGTGTTAGAATGTAGATAGACAAACTTTAAAATATATTTTACTGATGAAATAATAAACCAGAAAGAAATTCATGCACCCGGAGACAATAGAACTAAAGTCTGCAATCCTCGAAATTAGAAAAGATATTTAAATATAAAACGCAAAGATCATTATGAAGAGTAAATTTTTTAGAAAAGAGTGGGTATGTATATCTGGACGTAGAATACCATAAGAAACGGAGGTGAAAATCGAAAATGGCATTTTTTGACTGATCTGAATTAAATTAGTAATAAATTAATAAATAAAATTCTATTGCCATCTTCCCTCAATATGTTAAAATAAATAACATGATTGAATAACGAATCTTTGTACAGCTTATAATCTTTTGTGTTCCAACGATTTCATAGGGCAACCTTTATATATAGTGTACAGAAGCAGTTTGACCGACTCTCTGGATATTCTTATAGGAGTAGGTCACCGTATCTTTTTCAATAAATTGTTTCCTTGTATATACTGTATACTCTGTCCTGAATATTTTCATCAGCAATTACGATGAATGAACAGAAACGAGATATCAAATTTTATTCCTTTATGAAGGCTGAAATTTCGTTGAATCTTCAATACTAGATATTTTGTTTCTACTTGTCAGCAAGCACTCTGTTTATTTTAGACCCAAATATTGCTCTGCTCTCCAAGTGTCTCCAAATATTCAGTGAACAAGTGTCTGCCATCACGCATCGATGTTTGTGAAGTGCATTTGCTGCTGTGATTTTCGCTGGTCCGTAAAAGGGCTCCACAAAAAAGAGGGTCAATATTTCATCAACGATGATGTCATAATTTTTGACGGTTGATATGATGAGGATGCCACACACATCATGTATGGTTGTGTGTAAACAAAGCCGTTTCGACGACATGAAACGGTTACTGGACGCGGCTGCACGATGTCCCAGAAGACGCCCGTCTAAATGCATTCAGGACGGGTGAAATTCTTCTTGAAGATTCGATATGGAGTTCTTCTTCGATGAGCTGAAGTCAGCTTTTGACGATGCGAAGACCAGTAGATAAGACCACTTTATATTTGCCGTATACGGCTATGGCATGACTGAGTGCTATCAAGGTGGCAAGTGAATGCCTGTGCAGGGTAAACGGAGTGCGGAAGCTGCGATCATTGAAAACTAAGAAACAGTGCGGATTGCTGAAGGAATATCTACGAAAGAGGGCCCAAGCAAAAGAAAAAAATATAAAGACTTTGATGTTGGAACGAGTATTCGAGCCTCATAATCAAATTCTATTTGATTGTATCAATAGGAGCGAATGAAATTGGCGTGCATTTTTATGAGTATGGTTGGAATATTAACGAATGAATAGATTATTGGTGCATTGTCTCAAGTATTGAAAATGCTCTTAGAGAATCAATCAGAAAATTGTTTGCTTACAGAGATTAGATTGAGGCCACTGTGATACCGAGAAAATGCAGCAGCATGCAGGAGCTAAAATCTAATGTAACAATCAAAGCCAAAAGATCATATAGCCTCATCAGTTAAATTTAACAGTATGATATGGTTGACTCAAAATAAAGACTAATCAACTTAACGAGTTGATACTCATTAATTCTAAGCCACTAACGTAGAGGATGTGCTTGGGTTATATTAGCGGTATAAAGTTTTTAGTACATTTTGTTCTCGTTCATTTATTATAAGGGTAACGTTTATTTGGACTCGAAGGTATTTAAAAAAGCTAAAACATTAGGCCCATGCTTGAGAGCAAACATTGCACACAGATTATTTGAAATGAGCCACTCTTCATTGTTGAAAAAAAAACACATTGAATATAAAGCCACATAAATAAAATTCTATCAAAGAAAACATAAAAAACTGGAATATAAGTGCAAATGAGTCGTATATATGAACAGGGCAAAACAGTATATGAAGAAAAAATATCGACATAAACAAAGAAATCCCGAAACCGAATTTACAGGAACACGAGAGTGCAAGCATACGAAGGTAAAAAAATATAACTCAGTACTCACTGCAGTGAGTGACAGAGCGCATTTTTTCGTCGACGAAAACGTGAAGTCACGGACGGACGGATGGACGGACGGACTGACGGACGGACGGACGGACGGATATGGCGAGCACAATAGTGCATTTTTTCCATAAATGAGAAAATGCGCTAAAAACGACGTCCAGCACACCGCTACTCACCAGGCAGGTTGCAAGGTCCAAGTCCCTGAGCGACGACGT
The DNA here is from genome assembly GCF_000764305.2 of Hyalella azteca. Lineage (NCBI taxonomy): Eukaryota > Metazoa > Arthropoda > Malacostraca > Amphipoda > Hyalellidae > Hyalella > Hyalella azteca. Next base: position 169,220 of record NW_025934535.1, on the reverse strand, counting down.
CTTTCTGGTAGCGGCAGGCGAAGAGCTTGAGGTGGCACTCGGAGCCGTACGTCTCGCCGTCCGAGCCACAGACGGGCGTGACGTTGCTCGAGTCTGCGGGGCACTGGGCGTCACAGACGCATTCGACGAGGCCTCCAGGCAGCTGCTGGTGGCAGTGGGCACCGAAGTAGCACTGCAGCTCATCGCAGCTGTTCGGGGCAGTTGTTGCGTGGACACTTGCTGTGGAAATGACAGGTGGAAATGCGTGAGAAAGAGAGTGTTTTCTGGAAAAAATATTATCAATGCGTTTGTAATAGACTAAATAAATGCTTCTATTCAATTTAGAAAAACAGGCTTTTGGTGCACAATTGTAGTGAAAATGGTGAAACAAGTTGGTCGTACTCGTAAGACAAAAGTTTCATAAGCAATTGAGCGCGAAAATAAATTTAATAATATGTAATGGTATGCTTTGTCCGAGGGTTTTTAAAACGACAATATACAATACTAACCAGCCTGAGGAAATAAAAATTGGCTATTTTAAAATGAATTTATTATTAATTATTTATTATTATCAAATTATTTAAAATTATGCTGTTAGTTATTGAAATAACATATAATGAGTACCTGGCTGACATCCCTTGGGCCCAAGAACAAGTCCGTCAGGGCACATGTTGCATTTCTTCCCGCCGATGCCTGGCTTGCACACGCACTGTCCGGTCATCTGTTCGCAGTCGTCGCGCACGGAACCGAACAGCGAACATCCGCACGCTGGTGAGCAAGCAAAAACTTTTGCGATGAAAAATGCAGTATTTATTGATGGTGTAATAAAGTGGGAAATACACTTGCAAGCAGAATGTGTGGATGGTTATCTCTTGTGCGATAAAATGTTACACAAATTTGAAAGCTGAATATGTGTATGGTTATCTCTTGTACGATAAAATGTGACACAAATTTGAACGATGAATATGTGTATGGTTATCGCGTAAGAGAAAACATGATAAATTACTTTAAACAGGGAATATGTGTATGGTAATTGAACAAACTTTCAGCCAACTTCCCGCGCGTTGAAGGAATACTTGTATATGCTGGGTCGGCCCAATTAGTATATGGGGAATACTTGAGATGGGCTTTTGTCAAGTAAATTGAGTACTGAAGTTCATGCGATATTTTAAACGTGTTGAAAGGCTTGCAGAAAAGCAAGGATAAAATAGTTTCAGTAATGAATGAACTATACGACATTGTAAATTATCAAAAAAGTAAATAAAGCCAACTTTCCCGTCGTGTGTGCGTAAATGCATCAATTTTTACACTACATTGCAAAACATTTTGTTTTTTATTTCTTAGCAAAATCACACAAAGGAAAAGTTTTCAGATTTTCAGACTCGTTAGGACGTGTGACGAGCTAAAGAATTTTTATAGCCCATAAAAACAAAGGTAGAGCAGGGAAAGAAAGTTCGTTATTCGTGTTCCCTACAATGCTGTTAAAACCAAAAAGTAAAGATGAAAAAAAATCTGCATACATATGTTTCGGCTAACGATCTAAGATCGCTCGATAAAAAGAAGCTCGGCATGAAAGGCGCAATTAAGCTCTCAATTTATCATACGAAGAAGGAGAAGCCAAATCATTAAAGTGATTGATGAGATCCCGTGGATTGAGTATGAATAATATCCCGCAACTGACTTATTTTCGGGCTTGCAGAAATTTCATGCTGATTATGGAGCTTACGGTATCAAAAAATGCCATTAGACTTCATTAATGCATGACTAAAAATAAGCTTGAATAACTCTTGTTGCGTTATTGCCGAGACAGCTCCAACCTTATATAATTTTAAGTTTTTTTCACTGGCATAATTTGCCCTAGATGGCTTCGAAATCTCGACGACAGAGTGTTATCCTTGTCATATAAATATTTTAGGGGGAATACTGGTGGTAAATTTAGTAAAACGTTTTACAGAAAGACCAAATTACTGAATAATAAAACGGCTAACCTATTTCGGTTCCAGAAGCCACAACCACCATTGTCTTCCCCCTCGATGGCAACACGTCATCAATTACCCCCGATCCTTGCTTCCCTCAATGTCAACACTGGCTCATCACCACGAACCATCGCGGCTGCAATACCATCTACCTTCCAAGTCTAAATCGGCACATCATCCTGAACCATCAAACTCTCTCAATGCTATATTCCTTCGACTGACAGGTCACCCTGAACCATCGCGCTCTCAATACCATATTCCTTCGACTGGCAGGTCCCCGTGAACCATCAAACTCTCAACACCATATTCCTTCGACTGGCAGGTCCTCCTGAACCATCACGCCATATTCCTTCTACTAGCACGTCACCCTGAACCATCAAACTTTCAATACCACATTCCTTCGACTGGCAGGCCCCCTGAACCATCAAACTCGCAATACCATATTCCTTCGACTGGCAGGTCACCCTGAACCATCACGCTCTCGCCACTTTATTCCTTCGACTGGCAGGTCCTCCCGAACCATCAAACTCGCAATACCATATTCCTTCGACTGGCAGGTCCCCCTGAACCATCACATCCTAATAGTGAAGCCTAAACTCACGCAAGCATCCATCACTGCCGCGCTGTATCAACGGTAGACCCCAGAAGCCAGGCTCGCAGCGGTCACACTTGGTGCCGCCGACCCCAGGCTTGCAGTGACATTGATTGGTCACAGGATCGCAGGTATCCTCGTGAGCTCCAAGCTGTCAGGAGATCAAATCGTCCAGGTATTAGATTGACAGAAAATTTATGCACAAAATTTATTAGAGTTTAGCTTCTTTGTACAACTCAGCAAGGAATTTTGTCGCGGAAATTAACCAACTATACTGCATATGCAATGGTCCACAGGTATAAAAATTGTTCAAAAACGTGAATCAAAGCGATGTTAGAGCTAGCGGGGTTGCCCGCGTTTAATGCACACAGTTACCTACTGATTTGGTGCGCTGTTTGTAAGAGTGGATATCGTTTATATTATAATAGATTATAAATAATTAAGATAAGTTGCTCGGAATTGAAAAAGTTAGTCAAAAAACAATTTTTTTTCGTAAAAGTTTTGATCTAGCTACGGAAAGGATCATCATAGGCACGCGAGACAATAGAATTTTCAAGGAAAATATCAAAAGTTATTAAACGGAAATGGTGAAAACTTGGTCTGAACAACAATAATCAGCAAACTTCTATAACAGGATTTTTCATAACAGGCTCAATTAGTCATATTTACACAACTAGATTTAAGATCATGAAACAAAACACAAATATTCATCCGTTCAGAAATTAGAACTTGACGTATTTGTCTTCGGCGCGAAAACATTCAAGCTAAATTGCATAACACAGAACCATTAGGCCCTCGAAAACGACTCTCGCAGCTCCTAGGCCATTTGTCGCTGTTGACGGCAAGGCCGCCTATAGGGTGGCTGGCGGCAGCCATTTGAAAAGAATTGCTGTGGTGATCGCAACATCAGAGATAATCGAATTGTTGACGATGATTACTACATGGATGGTTAATTTATAAAGTTGGCTGGTAAAGTTGATTGAAAGGGTTAAAAAATAATAGGTATATATTCCTTATTTTACAATGTTGCAGTTTGTTTCAGTATGTACTCAACATGAACTGATATATTATTTACGATGTGCAGCAGCCGTTTTTGGCGTCCCACAATGTGTCGAAACTGAAGTATTCGCATTATTCTTGTACCTCGAAGTATCCCAATAGGCAATAAAGTAGCAGATCATTTCATTTTGAAAAGGTAAAAATGCGTCAGTGATAACAGGTTTTATATTTCAGTTAAAGGTAACTTTTGGGATTTATAACTGTCGTTTAAATTTCCATAATTGCTCCCACAGAATACGGCTAGAAATATCCTCGCTATCCTTCATGCCCTGATATGCCATCGCTCACGAGCAACAAACACCACAATAAAAGTAACCCCTCTGCCCCACACGCTCCCTTAGGAGCCAAAGTACAGCCCGATTTGTTCTGCATTGTGCGCTGAAGCTTCCGCACCCCACCTTGTGGCACTGACAAATGGACGGACATCCAGCGAAGTTCTCTCCCCGGGCCTCAGTTACTCCGTCCGGGCAACACTGAAACTTGGAGGCCCGGCAGCCGGTCTCCTCAGGGTAGTCGGTTGCTGTGTCTGTCGTGGAAACCGACAAAATTATCTTGCTATAAATTGTCGAGGAAATGTCAATGGAAATTAATACGGAATTTTGAAATTTCTATGTTAAATAAAATCATTTTAGCGTTGGATAGAAACTCAGTACTATGGTACGAGAAAGAAAGTCAATATAATTCTGCATTTAACTCTCAATGATGGTTAGGCAAATTCTTGCGAGTCTCGAAGCTAACGATTGAATAAAATCTCCCAGGTACATAATTGGAGCCAATTTGCAAGAATCGTGTATAGTTATAATATTTTTGCAGAGACTCCAGTCAAAAATAAATTACTTTCAATAAATTTTTTTTTACATGAATTTTCGAGTGTTTCCGTTTGAATTACTGATCAACAAAATTGTGAGATTTGCGGGCATTTCCTTTTAAAATCATTATTATTACTTAAAACTATCCACCAATTCCTTATATCTTAATGCACATGTTCAAAAGATAATTATAAACATTTTAGAGATTGAGGAAACTCGGTCCAAGAAACCACATCATCATTCATAGTGGCACTCGATCCCTGGAAGAAATAACAAGCGGTCATCAGAGGGATGAATGAGAACGTCCGAGCCTCCGGCGACTGCGAATAGGGGATTAATTGAACCAAGTAAACCCATGAAATGGATGAGGCGATATCCGCATCGACGGAAACCTCCATAAACCACAAGAAGAACAAGGTCGAGATAGTGAGATCCGTATGGAGACCTTCATTAACCATGAAGATAACATGCTCCTGATAGTGTTATTCGTATTGAGGTCTTCCTTAATTCCTAATAATAAGAACATGCTCCATAAAGTGATATTAATAAAGATCAACCATGTCACTAATATGTCCAAGATAGAAATATTTATATGGTGTCTAAAACGATGCACCCTATGCTCATAAGACGGAACCTCTGCTGGTCGCACTCTGTCTTCATTTGTGTCTCTGAAGTCGGCTCACCGGTCACGGTTTTGCCCGCTTCCTAATATTTAGAAACCTTAGTTTAAGTAAACATATTCGACTACATTTAATCTTGAAATTGTTACCTAAGTAAATTATTATGCATATAAAGGACACTTAATGGAAGCAGCACGATATACTTTGATCATGCGCTTAGTCGTGACGATTCATATGGTCTCTCTACGTTTTCTGCCAGCCAACAACCTGTTCACATATGTTAAAACATATTACTCTTCTTATTCAAGTTTAACCGTTCACATTTGAGCCTCGGACTTGGCATCACTTTGCTTGACGTATGTCGTCCTGTCATCCGACGTCTGTCGTCCTGTCATCCAATGTCTGTTATCCTGTCATCCGACGTCTGCCGTCCTGTCATCCAATGTCTGTTATCCTGTCATCCAACGTCTGTCGTCCTGTCATACGACGTCTGCCGTCCTGTCATCCAACGTTTGTCGTCCTGTCATCCGACGTGTGTCGTCCTGTCATCCGACGTTTGTCGTCCTATCATCCGACGTGTGTCGTCCTGTCATCCGACGTACGACGTCTGTCGTCCTGTCATCCGACGTCTGTCGTCCTGTCATACGACGTCTGTCGTCCTGTCATACGACGTCTGTCGTCCTGCCATCCGACGTCTGTTGTCCTGTCATCCGACGTCTGTCGTCCTGTCATCCGACGTCTGTCGTCCTGTCATACGACGTCTGTCGTCCTGTCATACGACGTCTGTCGTCCTGTCATACGACGTTTGCCGTCCTGACATCAGGCGTCTGTCACCTACTACGAGCATGAGGCCTGCCCTGGGACTGGCATACGCCCTTGGTCGTGGAGGAGAGCCATGTGGGTTGTTATATGTCCGGGTTCATGGTCGAGTGGTGCGTGCTGCTGTTCCAGTAATCATAAAAGACCCTTTCATCCGCAAAAAAACACAATACAATTGCCTACAACGAAAACAATAACTTTAAATTTATTGTTGTAACAATAACTATAACTACACCTATTCCTTGAAGTTTATTGCCATAAAGATATCAATAACTATATTTATTCTTAGAACCAACTTAATCCTATGCCTATATATAACTCATTACTACAACTTTAACGGAAACTAGAACTATTGGTGTTTCTACAGCCTCGGATCCGAATGCTGGTGGAAGAGGGTGCAACATCTAAGACAGGAGCCTAAATCTATAGGTTCAAGCTCTAAACCATTTGTGCGTTATTCGAACATATACTTGTTTTTCGCTCGTATTTTATCCAGCAATTTAGACTTGAACCGGACGCACAGAAAAGGACCGTACTCCATTGTTTTCCAGTTTTTGTAATATGGAAACCTTCATTAGTCAATGGAAAAAATATGTACCAGATAGTTTATGGATTTGAAGAGCCCAAGAACAGTACAAAACATGAAAGTTGTAATAGGACGCCAATATATTATACTTCCAGGTATGCTTCCAATTAGATGCCTACTTGAATCTGGGTGAATGTTCTAAATTATTGATTTACTTTTTGTCACAAATTATATACCAAATCAACATAGAATTTTAAGATTTTGGATTAGTCCCTTATTAATATACCTTTAAATGAAGAAATAACTATATTGCTAAGTAATTCACGAATATAATATTAAGATATGACGACAATAAAACTCCAGCAATAAAGGGGGAGTGCAATAACATTCGACTTTTCTTCGGGTTGAAAATACGAGCCGGTTGCACAAAGATTTCCCGGTAATGAAGACGAACTTCATTTCAAGGTCGTAAACCTCACCGAAAAAGCCCTTGCACGGGCACTTCTCGAGGCGTAAAATAAATAGCAGCTCCCACAAACGTTTCGGTAATTTCAGGGTCTTGAAAGACTCCATTCGCATCTATGGAATAGTTTGGTCTCAGGGGCAGCCTCATTGGTTTGATGAGGTCTTTCCCTCAGGCACCTGCCATACGTACGACCTACACAGTCTCCCTTCCACTAGCACTCAATCTCGAAATTTATGCTAATTTCTTGCAAGACCATCATCATTTGGGGAGCTGTCGGAGCAGAGAGCGGGCGCCTTTCTAGCACCCCTCATCACCGACACGGTTCCTGCAAATGAACACTCACTGTTCTCGAGAGGACAGCATTTGGCGAAAGACAAAGACCAGTGGCAGTACGACCCCTTTGGACACTCCTCTTTGTCCGGTCCTTCACCGCAGTAGAAATCGCGACCCGTCGCAGGGTTCACCAAAGGCGAGACGTTGTTGCACGGTATCAACTCGTAGTCTGCGCAGGTAATGAATTACAAATATGTTATAATTTTTTTCGAAAAGTACTATGGAGAAACAGAAAAGTCTACGTTTGAATATTCGATATCTCACAGATATTCAAAGGAAAACCTCATATTGTACTCAGGAGTAAAAAAGTGATGGATCAGTACAAAAAAGACGTCGAAACACAATTTAAAATACCAAATAAATTGGAGTAAAGTGAGTTTATGGTCATTTAAAACAATTTTATACTGAAATCATATATGAATAAAGTTTTAAAGATTTTGACGGAGAATTCAGTGAAATTTGGTAAAATTCAATGAAATATTGTTGAATTGTTCTTGAAATAAGACAAACGAAATGCTTATGTAATGTGCACAGTGCATAGTAGCGCCTCCTCAAGCCAGATGTGTTCGCGACAATAGATTGAGCAACATTAGAAAGATGAACAAAATAAGAAAACACATCGAAAAACAAGGAAACTAAAAATGAAAACATCATCAAAACTGGAAATCAAATAACGACGTAAATTAACGAATAAAGACGTGTCCTGTAAAATTTACAAGCTAACGAAAAAAAATACATTTGATAATAATTTTAAAGGTTTATCAAAACTTGGGCTAAGTGTTTATGCAAAGGCCAGAAAAAATTCAACGTGATTGATATAAATTCAATACAGCAATTTGTATGAAAATAAATACCTATCGTGGCAATCCGCCACTCAGATTTATCACATTTTACTAGTTTCTTGACTAATGTACTTGAACAATGACATCTAGCAAGCGCTATAATATCACAGTCACCTAATTATCATGAATAATTAAGATCTGTTCACATTAGTATGATCAAAGTGAATTGAAATTTTGTTGAGAAGGGAATTCTTTATTTTTTTCGACATAACGGTCTCTAAAATCGTGAATGGACGAGTAATTTAATTAATTCATGATTTAGTTTGGGCTATGAATTATCAAAGCATATAAATGCTCCGTGAGATATGTCATATAACACAATGAGTAAAGTATTGTAAGTGTGTGAGTGAAGTATATTTGCGTCCTCCTGATGTGGAACAATATGACTAAGAATTTATTATAAATATGTAACAAATTTGACAAACAAATTAGTCGACACAAGAAGTATTGCATGGTTGTAAAGGTGTCGATATGCTAAATGATTACGCATCAAGATTTTGGTTACGAAGAAGAAACAAATATTGAGACTAGTACTGCTTAATTATCAATGAAGTGTGCAAAATAAGAAAAACAAAGATAAAAAACATGCTCATTAACACAATTATTTTAATGCATCCTAGTAGCTAGCAAAAGGAGCCTATCGTCACACTTTCCATAAACAGCTTAAATCATAGGTTACCCCAATCTTACCCTCGAATATTACCAACAAAATTACATCCTCATAATAAACCATAAATAACAAATGAAGCAAAATTGTCATGCGATTGCAGTGGCAGCATGCAAAATCAATACAGTGGTGCAAACTGAACATACGAATGCAAAAATAAATAATACAAGGATATCAGGTAGAAGAATTTTCGAAAACAAACATCGATAAAAAAATGAGAAAACGAAATGAAAGACTGAAACAAATAAATGTGTATTTTAAAACAATGTGCTTTAAGCTCCGAAAAAATGAGTGTAAGTGAGCGAGAGTAATTTATTGATGCGAATAATTCTCCCAGTTGCGTAGACTGAAATAAAAAATCGCCTTAACAAAAAAAATATTCGTAATAAATCGTTAATATTACAGGTGAAAATACCATCAAAATCTGCTTTAGTCGACGGAAAAAAATATTAAATAATCATTGTTAAAAATATCCGGCGTAAATAAAAGAATAAAACGAAAAAAGCTAAAATACAATCAAAAAACGGAAATTCTATGGAACAAAACAGCGCCTACATGAAATAACGACAACTTATAATATTGATAGCTGAAATCATGAAACGAACTCATTATGGCGATTCAGTGCTAAATAAAAGCACGATAGTGAAAGCTTTGGAACAAACGACAACACTAGACACAAAATATGGCACATAAATAATGTGCATATAATCGTACAATCAGGTAAATGAATGCGAATTTGTCCAAATAGCGAGGCTCTTTTTTGCCTTAGTGCGGGTCAGCCAGATCCAGTTCGGCCCGACAAAATAAAGTATTAGTGCACTGTCCCTTCTTTGCTCCTGATGGAGGTAAGTGTGCTACTGTTTGGACAATACACTCATTCATTTTCCTGAGCATAAGGTTCTCGAACGCAGTACCTTCGCAGAGCTCTAAAGGTCGCAGACGTAGTTCAACCTGGCGCTGACAAGCCTCCCTGTTCATGGCACATTCGTTGGAGTACATCTTTAGATCGCTGGCACACACTGGATCCGTGGACACGAACTCTTCTTGTGTACAGTCGAGGGGACACGAGCATCTCGGTAAGCCGTCATCAAGAATAACGCATTTGGAGCCAAATTCACAGTTCATCAGGATGCAGGGATCAGGTGGTGGTGTGGGTGGAGTGTCCAGGATGAGGGGTGGCAGTTCAACTGGACTGAAGAGAATCGTGCCTTCAAGAGTGGTTTTGCTTCCGTTGACGCGGTAGGCTGTGCCGTCTAGGTTGTAGGTGTAGGCACGACCTTCTTGCATTCCTGAATGCAGGTAATGATCTTTTACGGTTTACAAGGGCGAATTTTTATAAGAAAACTATCTATTTTCATTGCAGAATTAATAAACATAGACAAGGTTTTGAGAAATCATGAGAAAGACATTGAAAAAGATACGAAACAGAAAACATTTTATTAATAGCACCTGATAGGCCAAGAGTGGATATGGAATTTCCAATTAACGTGTTTGAGGAACCAGATTCCGATAAAAATACGTCTCAAGATCAAATGCGTACATAAATTATTAGTGGTTAGTATTAGATGACAAAATAAGCTTGTTTAAACACGGGTGGTTATTGGCCAGAAGACGAGCACCAACAGTACTACAATAGGTGCGAGGGCACTGTTACAATCGAGCAACTTCATTTCAAAATCCGCGATGAATTCAATATGTGAGACTCTTGACAGCGTCAGATTCAGACTCACTTGCACTGTGCTGGAGGAACCCACCAGCATCGTCATCATGTAGATACCCTACATCATCCGACCGACGATAGCTGAAGCCCTCATTTCTACGGATTGGACTTCAGCATCCATTTTACAACTACCGATTTTTCTAAGCTTTGAGATTGTTTCGGAGTTTTTTTCACAGTTCAAAATTTTCTTCTTGTATTATTTTTACGTGTGTCATGTACTTATATCCACCAAAATTTCTGTATAAAATGCTTCATATTACTTGCAAATTAATGTTGCTATTTTCTATACGTCGTTAATAAATTTAAATTACTTCCTTAAACATGCATTTTGATCAACAAACGTCATCTGAAGACTATTGCTCGACCCTGAAAATTTAAATGAACAAATTCTCTGGCCATTAACCACCCGTGTTTGAATATAAGGGGATACACGAATAAAAAGAAATATAGAACCGAGACTTACCGGTAGTGTTGTCGTGCAATTTCAGCCCATATTAATAATAAACTTAATATTAACATCAGTGCCCTGGTTGATGTCAAATTAGGATACATGTTAATAGACCCCGAACATAGACACAAATTGAAATTCAACGAGTTTATTCTGTAAGTATTGAACGTTAGTCTCATTTTTCCATATTATTGAGCGAAATAATTAATTTGCAGTGAGTAAATATAGAACAATTCCTGGTAGTAATATCAGAAAACACTAATATATTAAGAATGACGAACTACAAATTTAACTTGAGGAAAGTTAATTTAGACAGAATTGTTTTTCTTGGCTAGATTCTGTGATTGAGTGAATGAGATTTCGTCTGAAAATTAGCTGCTTACCAATAAGTAAAACGTGGTTTGTTCAAATTCAGTACCCATTTCAGTACCTATTTTCAGCACCCATTTCCAACACCCATTTCCAGCACCCATTTCCAGCACCTATTTCCAGCACCCATTTCCAGTACCCATTTCCAGCACCTATTTCCAGCGCTTATTTCCAGTACCCATTTTCAGCACCCATTTCCAGCACTCATTTCCAGCACCCATTTCCAGTACCCATTTCTAGTACCCATTTCCAGTACCCATTTCCAGTTCCCATTTCCGGCACCCACTTCCAGCACCCATTTCCAGTGCCCATTTCCAGTACCCATTTCCAGTACCCGTTTCCAAAGTGTGCCAACGTCTTCGACAGACAGCAAAGTGAGTCCGAGCACAGAAAAAGCCAAATTGCTTGGCATTACATGAACAGGCAATTTTCATGGGCATGGATACACCCTAATTTTGAATCGTCTTCGTTCACTTGTATAATTATAAAAATTATAAATTTGAATTTTTGGATAGAAAATTAGTGGCTAAAAAAACTAATTCTGCACCATCTTCGCTCATTGACTAAATCAAAAAATAGTATGAATTTTTAGTAAACCAAAATAAAAATGAGCCCGCAAAATATCAGGAGCGGTTCTTGGCATCGCGTCCGTAAAAGCGTGCTTTAAAAAGAATGCTGCCCGAGAAGAAGAAAACTTTCCTTCCAGGTTCCTTCATTTTGGTTTATTGGTGTCGTCTCTATTATATCTTTTAACACCGTGGCACTCTGCTCATGAATCTTATTCACGACGTTGCATTAATAACCGCAGGAAAAACTTTTATATACAACGCGAAGGCCGCTGCGAGCGAAATATATTGCTCTGAATATCACGAGATCATAAATACTGGCCTCTTGTGTACTCACTTTTTCGGCCATCACGACCTGCATGAATGTTTGTCTTAATTTTCAATGCAAGCAGCCGTCGGTGTTCGCTGCGTAGCTTTCAGACTAAAAAGTAGCAAATCGATTAGAGTTCTTTTATTTTGCTGGATTTTTGTACAGGTTGTCGCTAGATTAATAGTTTGACGTTCTAGGCCTCACCCATCAAAGTAAAGCTAACAAAAAAATTAATCAACAAACAACGCTCAAAGAAACCACCAAGAAACCCACGAAAGAAGCAAAAGATTTTTCCTTTTAGTGTAACTCACTGACTCCGGACGACCGAGCTTCCGAGCACTCGCCAAAGAAAGCCACCCTGAGAGCAGGTTGTCCAATCTGGCACGCCATCCTCTGCATCATGCATTCGTTGAGGAAAGTAACGCCGTTTGTAGCGCACACGGGTTCCTTTGTGTCTGGACACGATGTTGGACACAGGCATTGGCCAGCCTCACAATGGGCTCCGTACTTGCATTCCACGTGCTTGCACAGGTCTGATAAAGCAACACGAAAAATAAGACTCATTTGTTGGTCATGGTCCCGAAAAGTAAAGTTGTTGGTCGTGGTCCCGAAAAGTGGGGCTCGTTCAGAAGAGTTTTTTGGGTTCACGGAGTTAGAAGGAAAGTATATAAAAACCTGGAAGCCTTAAGAAAAATAACTCGGGTTGCTCTTAATACAGGAAAAAATTTTACTGATGGGAGACTCTCAGACAGAAATGACTCTTTTTTTTCATAATTCGTTGAGGCACGGGCTGTACAGGCATGTGAGAATAATTTTTTCTGCGCTAAAATAAAGTTGAAGCAAATATTTTGGTAAATGATCATTTTTCAGAAGGGAATTATAAAATTTTGACCAGTTGATAATGTATAATGAGACGGTAATCATGAAACGAACCACAGTCGCCGCGCGACGATACAGCAATGTCCTGCTGCAGTCTGCACGCCTGCACCTTCAGGTGACACTCGTTCAGGTAAGTCCGCTCGTCCGTTCCGCACACCTGGCTCTCCACCTGCCGTGGCCAGAAAAACTTGGAAATTTTTAGCAAACCAAAAGGAAAATGAACCCGCAAAATATGAGGAGCGGTTCTAAAAATAAATTAAATAATAATAAAAAATATAATAATAAAATAAAGTAATAAAATTAAATATTCAAGCTGATCATTCATTTAACATTGATATAAAAATTCGAGGGAGATGAAAATTAATGATAATTTAGTGGGTATACAAGGTGGATAAAGATGCTTAGTTGCATAAGATGAGTAAATTAATTGAGAAACCTGAAGATCCTGTCAATATCGGGTACAAGATCAGGAGTTGAAATTTTAGCATTTCGTTTTAACGTGTAGCCTTACATGAAAGCTGGTTTCGTAGGCAAATATGCTCATAAATTTAACAATATCTTTATTATGTAGGTACAATATTGCAGACGTGCGCTCGATACCAACATGAGTGTTACAGATCGTGGCACAAACCGAAATGCGGACGGCAGTATTTCGTTGTGCGAATATTCGTTGCCACTCAATTTTTTATCATTCTCGAAGAAAATGAATTTACATCAATATATAGATATTAGATATTACATATATCAATAATATATTTGTAATATCTAATATATAAATTTTGAGAGTCAACTTAGTAAGATTAAATGTAAAGTAATAAAATTAAATATTCAAGCTGATCATTCATTTAACATTGATATAAAAATTCGAGGGAGATGAAAATTAATGATAATTTAGTGGGTATACAAGGTGGATAAAGATGCTTAGTTGCATAAGATGAGTAAATTAATTGAGAAACCTAAGGATCCTATCAATACCAGATACAAGATCAAGATTTAGAAATTTTGGCATGTTGTTTCAACGTGTAGCCTTGCACGAAAACTTGTTTATAGACACACATGCTCATAAATTTAACAATATCTTTATTATGTAGGTACAATATTGCAGACGTGCGCTCGATACCAACATGAGTGTTACAGATCGTGGCACAAACCGAAATGCGGACGGCAGTATTTCGTTGTGCGAATATTCGTTGCCACTCAATTTTTTATCATTCTCGAAGAAAATGAATTTACATCAATATATAGATATTAGATATTACATATATCAATAATATATTTGTAATATCTAATATATAAATTTTGAGAGTCAACTTAGTAAGATTAAATGTACATTTCTATGGTTTACCTTCTGTTTTGAAACTTTACCAATATTTTATCACTAAATTTCATATTTAAGGAATCTCTAGAGCTTGATAATTTTTCAGAAGTTTTCAGCTACACCATAGTTACTGCGGGCACGAGCAATCGTATATTCGCCATATATTTCCGATGCAGGCTTCAAACGCAAGCAGACTCGAAGTATATAATTAATGAACTACATCCAATAAATATAAAATTATTGAATTTACACATAAGACTCACATCAGTACAGACGGTCGGACAGATGCATCGGCCATGGCCTTCTGGAGTGGCTTCACAGAGGCCGTAGAAGCGACACTGTTTCTCTTCACAGCCGCCTGTAGGAGCACCGGGGCATTGCAATTGTATCGATGTTCGGAAAAAAACTAATCTGATACCCTGAGTACCTCAGCCATGTCAGTGTCAATTGAAAAGATCTTGCCAGTAGGTAAATATTGTTGTAATACTCTTCATTGTTTTTATACAAAACATTTTTGTAATGCGCTTAACTGTTTTAATACAATGTATTGTTGAACAATATTCACAAAATAGCGCGTATACAAAGTTGAGTGGAATTTTCGGCACGCGCATAAAATTAATCAAAATGTTTTGATTCTGTTACTCATTTTTGTAAAGTATTTGAGTGATAACAAAAGGAATTTTTGGATGAGTAAATTTTTGGGTTTGAAGAGTCTTTATTTATTATTTATATTGGATAATTCTCATAAAATTATTTTATATTGGATAATTCTCGATTCTGCACGCATTAATCATTGCACATTTAAATCTCGTGTTTATCTCAATATGCATAATTAGATGACGATGTCAACTAATTACGAAATTAGTTGACGATGTATAAAGTTTATAATGCACTGATAAGTAGTCGATTACGTATATTGAAAGGTTAAACAAGGTAAATGCTTTCAGTTCTCAGAATGATCTATTTTCTTATCATTTATACAAGCAATTATCTTCTAATATTAAATTGGAATGCCAAATGCATCTCTGACCGCATGACATTAAACTTATGCGGTAACGTGGGATTCTGAGCAATGATATTGACATTCAAAAGATATGATTATGGAACAATAGGATTCAATTTAAATAGGCATTTCATTCGCTTGGTGCTTCCATCTTATAATTTCGGTCATTTATACTAGCCGTATTTGCAAGCTATTGTTTACTAGTCATGTGACCATGGGGCACACTCGCTTTAAGTTCTTCATACCATAATGTAACTGTGCTTATAAAAAACGTACGGATGGCAAAACTTGCCCATTGAGGCTAATATTTTTCATGTATTCACAGAAATTCAGCGGGAAAATTTGGCATATTGCAACTAATCACTCTTTCTGATCTCACTTCATTCATCAATATTTGCGTTTACGATAAAAACCGCAAGCTTACAAAGCAATTTATTGCTGTAATCACACACAATTGACTAGGAAATTAGCGATATTAATTGACTAGGAAATTAGCGATATTATTAAAATTAATTCCTTTTTGTTAGAATGGTGAGTGTGGGAGGCCTTTAAAAAATAAGATTAGCGATATATGTATAGCCCCTTTCATTCTTCCCTATCTCTCCGTGTTCACAAATGGCCGAACATTTATCCGGTAAACTCACGACATCGTCCGCGGTACTGGATGCCGATGTTTGTGTGTCTGACGCACGCCTCTGAGCGCAGCAGACACTCGTTGTTGTAGGAGAGTCCGTCCGTCCCGCATACGGGATCTAGCAGACCCGGACACGGGGGACAGTCGCATACGGGCTTCCCGTGACGCTCCACGCACACGGCGCCCAGCTGACATCGATGGCCTGAGCATGCGCCTCCACCTCCTGCGTTAATATGGATCACTTCGTGTTAGATTACATTTATTAATTTGTGTGAATAATGTACTAATAAAAATGTGAATAATGTAATAATAATAATGTAAATTTGTGCAAAACTTGTACAGATTTGGGAAAGTTTATGAGTGTGCAAGAGGCTTGTAAATTAGATAACAGAAATATTTAAAGCTGCTCTGTAGATGTCTCCCGTGGGCGTGTATAAAAAATAAATTCACGCTGACAGGAATTTGTCACGTCATAAAAAATTTCAATCTGGACCAATGCTTAGTTTACTTGCAACGTCAGGTTATCAACGCCGGGTTAACCTGCTACATGTAACACACAACACAGACTAGTGGCGCTTGCAACCTACTATAAATAATAATTATTAGCAATTTGAATGTATAGGTTGTACATCTGCGAGTTCTTAATTCAACGCACATACGATATCGTCTTCTCCTCAATATCCCAGTATATCTCCAATAAGGAGAAATTTTTAAAAGAGTCATTGATATAAAAGTAATAGAAAACATACGCTTCGATAGGGTGAGCTAGACTGTGTGCACTCCTCGACTCCTCATTTGTAGAATATTAAGTAGACATGATATTGAATAATTACTTTCCCGCTAGTTTTTCACCACAGAGCGATTGCTCGAATACATTCGTACATTGAAGATCGCTCCATCATTTCCATGAACCGTTTCGAACAAAAAAAAAATAAATATTAGCACCACGCAGGAGCACGAAAATTCTGAATGCACGAAACGACATCATGAATTAAAATTTTTTATTTACGCAGTTTTTTATTAAGTACATTAAGTTGATTTACATTTTCAGGATTAAGTCTAAAATAAAATAGTACTGGACTAAAATTCTTTGATGAACATCCAATTTGAATCTACAATCTTCTGAGCATAAAGCAGCATTGCGAATCATATCAGGAGAAAATTTACATTAATCGGTAGAAACTGTTACCAATCCAATTTCCGAGAAGTCTTATCCTCAAAAAAAAAAAAGCCGCCAGAAGACTTTAAAGCTCCCAGCGATGGCGTTTTCATTAGCTTGCCTTCAAACTTAGAAGGAAGCTAATAAAGGGAGTGCCATTTTTATTGTGGAGTCACAGGTCTTTGTTGGGGAATTTTGTGGACAGAAAGCATCAATTCTAAGGCCTTTGACGGCCCATATAAAAGGAAGGTCTCCCACTACACACCAGCGCCGGCCACGAGTGAACTTTTCAGCAACAATTGAGGTACGAGCGAGAGATTGGGGCTTTAAAAGGCTGTGAAATCCTAAATAAACGCCTCTTTTTACTGTTTTGATTGAATTCTGAGATTTGCAGCAGGCCCAGGCCTCCCCAAAAATCGGAGCCGGGGATGGACTTGGCACGATAAAAGTATCGTCAGATTGTAACAGGATTCGCTATCGCTGAGCTCCCGGAAACAGTAGATTATTTCTCAAAATAGGGCGGATTTTTAGATTTTGAAAACCAGCATCAGCAAACAAGCGCTGGCCGACATAGAGGGTATTTTGTTACTATTCGATTTTCTGGGCTTTGTTCAGATAGAGATAACTAGATTTTATATTTATTTGGAGCTGCACTTGGGATGGAGTTTACATCGACAGCACATTACAGTCGTGAAAATATCCAAGTAATATCTGTTTAGGATCACAGAATTTATTTATTTATACAATTTCATTACAAACCAGAGAAAGGGTTTTTAGAATGAACTTGTTTTTCAGTAAATAGAACTCATGCAATAAATCGAACGATAATTTATCGTTGATATATCGTAAATGAGATTATTGAGATACATTTTTAATATACTGACATAGTTTCAAATGTATGAATTTTCATTATCAAATAACGAAACGGCTAAAATAGAGATTTGGATCAACATAAGTAAGAAAATGAAACTCATTCTCTGGTCTTCAATCAAACTTGCATAAATATATGCAATATGGATCATTTATTAACTGTACATGAACTCAATAAAATGTTGTGTAAAAACTATTTATTTACTCATAAATAAAAAATAATCTATATCATAATATTAGGAACTTTCAACATCGTCGTTAGCAAACTCTGCGCTCACAGGTCCTGATGCCGTAAAAAACATAAAGTTAGTGAGCATGAGTATCCCTTATCCCACATCTTGAATTGTGTTCTCTGGGATGAGAGATATATCAGGGAATGTTCGCTGATGACCACGGAAATGAGTGCAATTTAATGTCTGCTCACTTATAAAGTTGTTATACCAGCCGCTGTCTCGTATCTTGCAGAGCTACCGTGCAGTAATCGTAAGCAACCCGAAAAATTTCATGAGTGTCTTGAATTTTTAATTACTTTGTGTTTCAATTTTTGGGAGATCTAGAGTTATTGTAATTTCTACGATGGTCCGAAGTTCGTCAACGATATAGAAGAGTATGGAAGGACAAAATACTTGATTTTGATATTTTATTTTAAGAATCTTATAGAAGTCAAAAGGTAAGAAATTGGCTGGCCACTTATTTTGCAATCACATCATTGACAAAGATTAGCAGAATAATTTGCGTACATATGGGAATAGTTATTTGAACTAATTTTTAATGGGTTTTAAAATTTTCCAAAATTAAAAGCTGTTTAATTATATTATTAGACGGAGACCACAAACAACAGAAAATACTCTAGTAGATGCATAACACAATTGAATCTGAGAGGTGAATAATATTATAGGCAGAAAACTCAATATAACTGAATTTAAATTTATTTCAAATATAGAGGAAATTCCCAAAAAAATCTCCAGTCTCTTCAAATATTTGAAACTCCTTCAAAATAAAAATTTCCATCAAATTGAAGTCCTCTTGTATGATGCTCACCACAAACTCCCACGAACTGCACCGTGATGTCGAGCTGCCTGATGCACGCCGCCCTCCGGAGCTCGCAGTGACTGTCGTAAGTGACGCCGTCCGAACCACAGACCGGGATGACGACGGGCTCGCAGCGCGGTGGGCACTCGCATCGGGCCAGCCCGAAGCTGTCGATCTTGCAAACCTCCCCCGCTAGGCACGACACGGCGTCGCATGGGTTCAGGCCTGGAGTACGTCAGGATAATGGCTAAACTTACCAGTATTACCGAAAGATTATTGACAAGCAGGTTACTTAAGGCAAGTTAGGTACCTTTAATGGCTATATCAGCCGGTCGCGAGGCGCTCCACGACCTCATTAAGTGAAAGTTGCGATAGTGCAAGGCCGAACAAACAAGGATTTAACTAATGGCTTCCGCTTGAAGACTTGCTGTGGGAAATTTGAACAGAAAATCAGTAAAAAACGTATCGTAAAAAGTCGAATTTTTAACGAAAGTTTCTTTCCTGGGAAAAAAATATCTTCAATCATTCATTACAGATATTTGCGACGCCTTCTATCATAATTTTTCGTCTTACAGATATTAGAAAATTATTCCATAGACTCGCAATCTTCATTTACGAAATAGAGCGCGGCCAAGCGAGCGCGCTAGCGGAGCCAGAGATTTTGTTTGCCTCTGAGTCTCCGAGGATCAAGAGCGTTGATATTACCATCACGGCAACGTTGACTCCCCTTGTTGTGGTGTAACGTGCCTTTTAACATGTTTTTTTTTCGTTTTGTTAGGCCGATCGGTAGGTTCAGATGTTGCGTGGTCTATCATACGGCAACTGATGGCTAAGAAATTAAAACATTTATTTGGTTCAAAAATTCTGTTTCTTTGCGCTGCCAAGCAGTAATGACTAACCAAAACTGATGTAATATAGTATGGTTATTACTGTGCCAAAACATTAATCTCAATGCAACGTTGACGCAAGAGCATGTCCAGTTGAGTGACGTTACAACTCTTGGTCTTTAGCATTGACTAAACAAGAAGCCTCGTCGCGAAATAGAAATATTCTAGCATATGAAGCAGATGAAGTGTTTGTTGCTGGCGCTCAGTCTTTAAGATTTAATTCCAGATATTGAGGATAACATGCCGGGTTGAACGACGTGAGAGGAGGGTATTTCACAGGAGCAATGTAAGTGAAGGCAAGCACTACCCTTGGGGTTTGGGGTCCGATTGTGAACGCGGCGTGCGTGCACTAGAGCAGACCGATCTGAGGATCTTGACATCTACAACGCACAACTTTTGCACAAGGAGAGTGACTTATAATAGAGATAACTTCAACCACATATAATGGAATAAGATAATTAATGTGTAACTAATATTTTTTTCTTCCACGAAGAGCATGTTTTACAAAATAAAGGAAGTGGAAATTTTATTGGTATCCATAAAGGCTAAATGGTAATGGTAGGAAATGGAAGGAATGAACTAAACAAAAAACAGCTTCATAGCGTTGACTACTAATAAACTAAAGAAACCCAGCAAATTAACATGAAGAATAATCGCTCGCTAAGAAGCTGAGATACCTGCAATCCCATACCGTTCACAAATAACAAGCGAGGAGATTCACAAATTCTAATGGTAATCAAGAAATTTTCTGAACATATTTTGCTAATTATAATTAAATGTGAGTAAACCCGCATATAGGTTCATGGAAAACATTTTTTTTCATAACTAACAATCAGCAAAACTAACCTACGTCGCAGGCTCCGCGATACACGATGTCCAGACTCCTGAGATTCCGACAGCCCTCCACTTTCATGAGGCAGTCGTTCCTGAAAATGGGATCAAATACGTAGATAAAATAATTCATGTTAATCATGTACAATAATTTTGAGGTTGATTTGACGGATGCTTAACGGTTGCCTAAGGTAGACAATCCAGTGGTTATTGACAATATATGTCCATGAATTTTAGAGTGTTTAAAATAAGAATGCGATTTACACTTCAAGAGGTAGAATTATAATTGCCGTAATAAAATTATTCGATAATCTTGAATATACACAGCTAAATCTGCATCATATTGTTTTTCTGAAGTGATTGTGTGAAAACTGAAGAGAGTTCTGTGAAGTGATTGATTTTGAAAACTGAATGATTAATTTCCTTTTCATTTCATAAACGCGCTGCTGAAAACGCGGCTGAAGCATCCCGCTATACGATAGAGATATTACACAATTGGCTGTGAAACTGGATGGGGGAGCGTCTCGGTATAAAAAACTTTTTTATTTACGGACGGATCACTTTGAAACTTGATACGACTGTGTAAAACAGAGCTCTAACACTATTTTGTTCATGTAAATTTTTCGAAAAGGAAAAAAATGAAGAAAATTGCAGGAAAAAGATTTTCAATAAAAAGATTTTCTCCTCTTAGGATTTTCAAGCCACAACATCGAGATACATATCATTCGATGCGTAAAGACCATATCTAACGATTCGTAATAGCTTTTTTTCAGAATTCATATTTTTGTAGGTNATAGGAATCAGAAAATTGAAAAGATGTGTATAAGAGACAGGTACATATATATCGCAATAGGATTCAATACACAAATGATTCATTCAAATCTGGTTATTCAAGACCGGTGATGTGAACGTCCTTTTTTTATAACATTTTACGCTAAAGAAAATAACTCCACAATAGTTTTTTTTTTGAAACGGTGAAGAATAAAATTGTTGCAGCAAATCATAGTGAAATTTAAGTGAATAAGAAATCAATAAGAAAGTCGAGAAAACGTGGTTTAATTCGAATGAAGTGCTCGGATATCGTGACCGCTAGAGCCCTCCATGCGACAACAGGGCACGCGATGTGACAGGCGACAGAAAGACTCCGGCCACTCACCACAAGAGCCGTTGAACACGACTGTTATCTGTGTTTGCTGTTGGCATATGGCACGGCGCAGATGGCATTGTGAGTCGTATGTGATGCCATCATCACCACACTGCTTTGGTTGGCCAGGATTATGCAAGATGGAACAGTATTCTGGACATCTGCATAACACGTGGCGTAAACCCTTCTCAAACTCTTGCATGAAACAGTCTGCTGACCACGGGCAGAAGTAAGTGTCGCATGATTCTGTCCAGAGGATCACGGCAGTGATTGAAACAGAACATGTGTGTGTGTGTGTAGAACCAAAGCATAATACTCATACAAAGTGGGTTATGGAAGACGAGCTGCGAAACGTTTGAGGTTCAAAGTTTGTGCCGAGGATTAAATGTTACGTATATAAAGCGACAAGCTTTGCAGTCAGTCCTCTCGTGAATGTCGCTTTCAAAAAAAGTATTAAATTTGCATAAAAACTTTAGTTAATTTATCGAAATATCATTGCATAAAAGCAGCAATAACATATTGTTCACGTGTTTATTAGCTAGGAAGACAAGTTTGATTTGGCTCTTCATTTTTACTTGTACGCCATTAAATACAACTGGATTGTTATTTTGAGAACTCACCGCAAGCTTGCATTCCCTAGTATTAGCGTGCAGAATCAAAATCCCGACAGGAAGAACAAAAAAAAAAATCCCAAAAGGAGTATAAAATTGTAACTAATACTACTGAAACTTGATTATTATTACTTGCAACTAATATTACTGATATATACTTGTAACAAGTATATTTCATAGATGAACTTTCTGTCCACGTATGTAATAGCAAGACCAAATAACGCGCTTATCACCACGCATATTGAAAATTTTAAATTTGAATCGGTACGCTGAAATTAGTTTCTCTGCAATTTAAACAAAACCACGGATTGAAAACTAAAAATATTTATTTACAGTCTTCCGCTAAAAATACATAAGCCTCGGGTTATATTTTTCATGAAGAATTTTCTTGTCTATGATTGGTGGATTATGCTTGAAAGGCCGTCAATGATTGGCTGATGAACTTACGATCTCTTAACTTTTTTGAAAGTATAGGCCCTTGACATCTACAACGCACAACTTTTGCACAAGGAGAGTGCCTTATAATAGAGATAACTTTAACCACATATAACGGAGTAAGATAATTAATTTGTAACTAATATTTTTTCTTCCACGAAGAGCATGTTTTACAAAATAAAGGAAGTGGAAATTTTATTGGTATCCATAAAGGCTAAATGGTAATGGTAGGAAATGGAAGGAATGAACTAAACAAAAAACAGCTTCATAGCGTTGACTACTAATAAACAAAAGAGACCCAGCAAATTAACATGAAGAATAAGCGCTCGCTAAGAAGCTGAGATACCTGCAATCCCATACCGTTCACAAATAACAAGCGAGGAGATTCACAAATTCTAATGGTAATCAAGAAATTTTCTGAACATATTTTGCTAATTATAATTAAATGTGAGTAAACCCGCATATAGGTTCATGGAAAACATTTTTTTTCATAACTAACAATCAGCAAAACTAACCTACGTCGCAGGCTCCGCGATACACGATGTCCAGACTCCTGAGATTCCGACAGCCCTCCACTTTCATGAGGCAGTCGTTCCTGAAAATGGGATCAAATACGTAGATAAAATAATTCATGTTAATCATGTACAATAATTTTGAGGTTGATTTGACGGATGCTTAACGGTTGCCTAAGGTAGACAATCCAGTGGTTATTGACAATATATGTCCATGAATTTTAGAGTGTTTAAAATAAGAATGTGATTTACACTTCAAGAGGTAGAATTATAATTGCTGTAAAAAATTATTCTATAATCTTGAATATACACAGCTAAATCTGCATCATATTGTTTTTCTGAAGTGATTGTGTGAAAACTGAAGTGAGTTCTGTGAAGCGATTGATTTTGAAAACAGAATGATTAATTTCCTCTTCATTTCATAAATGCGCTGCTGAAAACGCGGCTGAAGCATCCCGCTATACGATAGAGAGATTACACAATTCGCAGTGAAACTGGATGGGGGAGCGTATCGGTAAAAAAAAACTTTTTTTATTTAGGGACGGATCACTTTGAAACTTGATACACTGTGTAAAACAGAACTCTCTCTCATGAACATTTTGTTCATGTAAATTTTTCGAATAAATGAAAGAAAATGTGAAATTCATAGAAAATTGCAGAAGAAAGATTTTCAATAAAAGGATTTTCTCCTCTTAGGATTTTCAAGCTACAACATCGCGATACATATCATTCGATGCGTAAAGACCATATCTAGCGATTCGTCGTAGATTTTTTTCAAAATTCATATTTTTGTAGGTGGGGGGGAGGGATTTTTCGATTTTCACCGCCCCTCCCCCTTTTTGCAAAATATCCAAAATATAACGAAATTATGAAAAAAGCTACGACTATTCTCTGGATATTTTTTTTTAAATCGAATGGTATATCTCTTAATGTTATAGCTTGAAAATCACAGGAGGAGATTGGTTTTATAGATTGAAATTTTAAACTTTTTCAGGAGAGCCAAAAAATTGAAATTTGTGATCATTGAAAGTTTAGGTTTTACTTTCGCTTCGACGGCTGTCATGAACGAACAAATGAACACACAAAAATAGCTTTGAGCTCTTTAAATGCGCAATTTCTGAACCTTAAAAATGATACTAAAAACCGGAAAATATCCGATTTTTGACCGAGATGCTCCTTTTGATCATTGAAAGTTTAGGTTTTACTTTCGCTTCGACGGCTGTCATGAACTAACAAATGAACGCACAAACATGGCTTTGAGCTCTTTAAATGCGCAATTTCTGGACCTTTAAAATGATACTAAAAACCGGAAAATATCCGATTTTTGACCGAGATGCTCCTTTAAAACATTTAAATTATACGCATTTGAGAGAATTAAAGACGTTAGAGTGCAGATAGAATCCACTAATTAATGTGACTTCAAAGTGAAAAAAGAAACCGCTAAGATTGGTACGGGTAACCTAATACTCTTCTCACGGAAACAAGATCATCCAAGCCAAAAGTCAGCAAACATTATATGTGCACATCCAGGTCGCCATATCGTGACGTCCAGCTTATTTCTTTGCAATAAATTTCTCCGCAAAACATGGCTATTTACTAAGCCCGGAGGCCCCTTGGTAGTTTCGAGGAAACCGTTGCCTAGAAGTTTCTGGGACCCGCTGCCTGCTAAAGTTCGTTTTATTACCAGAGAATTACGCTAGGCGGGACGATGCCATATTTCCATATGGCTCAGAACTCAAATATCAAATTGAATCTCCGTCTTCACAAAAAAGAAATATGTAGAAGGTTTGAGTATAAAATCTCGGCTTTCACTGATTCCGGGGAGATTTAGACGGCATTCGCAGGGATAGTACAAGTCAATTTTGTCCACTTGTCTTCGAGTTTGTTCGAATTCGGTTTTGATTGTGGAACGACTGATATTGGTTTACTGATGTGGGTTATGAAGAATCTTATTGAACATCTACAAGAAAATATCTGTAATAACCGCAAAATCATAATTTTATGTGCGAGGAAACAAGCAAGAAAAGATAACCTTCATGAATATTCCTTTCATAATAAAAAAAGAATGCACCAGATTATCATTCATATTCTAGAATTACGGAAGAGCATTTTAACATGAAATAATTCAACCCGAAAAAAAGTTCCAAACGTTAGGATCTTTAATGAATTCATTAAGAAAAAGGCTCTAGCGAACTAAGAAACGTTACCTGTTATAAGTAATAATGAGGTGTAACATGATGCTTAATCTTTCTCTTTGACGGTGAGTGACTAAACTATGCAGGATATTCCTCTTGATCAATCAAAAGCCCGCTCTTAATTACACAGAATGAATATGTCATGACCCTTCAACCTCGAAATAGAATTAGGCTCATGCGAGGCTCTTCACTTGGACGTCAGGCAGGTCTGAGAAATGGAAATTCGGCCTAGGATAGTCAGCGTCGTATGGGCGCCTAGCACTAATACTATGTGGCAGCTAACATATGATTTTATTTACTTAAAAGTGTAATATATTCGCTCCTCTGTAATCATTTTTTGTGGGTTTTGTCAAATTTACAGAAATAGTTATCGGGACATTTCTCACTACAGGTTTCGTGGAATTTGCATAATCCTTAAAATAATTGAGATAAATTAAATGATGGGACCAAATTAAAAAGTAATTAACAACTGATTCTTCAAGCCCTAAGCTGTCGTCAAAAACTCATATAGTCAACAGAGCCGAGACTCACGAATAGGAGCCGAGACTCACGGGTAGGAGCCGAGACTCACGGATAGGAGCCGAGACTCACGGGTAGGAGCCGAGACTCACGGATAGGACGCCGGTCTGCGCCGACGCGACAAACTTGCGAGGCCGGACACTTCAGAGACCGGCAGGGGTCTGCAGCAAATTATGGTCAGAAGAACTTTATTATAAATAAAAACATGTGAAATATGTGGATAGAAGTAAAAAATTGCAAACAAAATATATTTCATTACAAAAACCTCCATGAATATGCCGAAAATGAATAAAAATGCTCAGATTGAGTTTGTTCTGAAAGAATTGTGCTCGGATAGAATTTACAGAGATCAGTATGGACCTAAGTTTACTCACATTCAAAATTATTGTTAAATGTAAATATCAAGGTAAACTTGAATAGAAGTAGAAGTAGTGATGCTCGACCAAAAGCGACTTGAGGAAATGATTTTCAGGTATGTTTAACTTTAAGCATTAATAATTGCTTCTCGTGGATGGATATGAATCTATATAGTCTTGAATTGGTACCGACAAAGATGATTTTTAGGTTAAAATGCTTCTCATGATATTTCAGAACTTTTAATTGTAAGAAATTGTCGAATCAACGTAATATTTAAAAAATTTTAAGAGTTGTTTGTTTTTCTACTTATGGTGTCTAAAATGGTTTTCATCTTAATTTTAATTACAAATTATAATGAAAGAAGATGACTGAATTAACGCTGCAGTTATTTATAAGAAAATTCCTCATGATATTAAGAAAATTAACCTACCTTTAAAAAGGAGTAATGAGCTAAAAATAAAACGCTCCAAGAGATTACGATGCGTAATGCCAGATTTTATATACAGCTTTTTTTTGACAACAATGAAGGGAATCCGAACCAAAACATTGATAAATTTTACTTATGAAAGACATTTTTGACATGGACATAAATTCGGCGGCTTAGAGACCGTCATGGGCGTAATGCTTCATAAAGCGTCAGCGCTTCTGAGCTTGGCAGTGGAGGTCGGGGAAGTTCTACGCCCTCTGGCGTAATTCTAAATGGAAATGGAAAGTAGGATCGCAAAGCTTGGCTCAGACGCGATGTTGATTTCCGAGATTGAATGGCCATTCCTGACTCTATTAAAATTATTTTATTCAAATATAATCGTACATAATCATTGTTTGTTGCATAATTTGCCTTTAGCTCAACAATGCTGCATAATGGCATCAATTATGTGTGAAGTTAGAAAAGGAAAATAATGTAAAAGTTTGTTGAAAACGGGGCTATTTGTGTGGGACATTTAATTTTTACTCGGTTATTTATCCAGTGAAACCGTTTTGAGCCATTGATAAATAAGCTTCAAAATGAAATTTATAAAATTTAGACATTTTTTGAGCGTGAAAAAGACGACAGAATACAATTTACAAATAAATCATCCCATAACAAGAATTTAAGGTTTAATGTTTTTTCAGTGAGTCGATTTGGAAGAACAATATTTACTGAGTTACTTCACTTAAGGAAGGTTCGATTCATCCTCCAGCGGCTGCTATTATTCCCACGAAACGGAAACGCCTGGCCCCGCGACGTCAAATATGACTGAAGATTCTCAAGACGTCAAATATGACTGAAGATTCTCAAGACGTCAAATATGACTGAAGATTCTCAAGACGTCAAATATGACTGAAGATTCTCAAAAAAATGAGTAAGCCTTGAGCCGTGCTTTTTTAGGGTGGACATTGCCTTATTTCATGTATTAATTGATCTTTTGTGATGTGTTACTAATAAGTGTTTTGAAATGCATCTACTATGACGATCTTTTTTCGTTGGTATCTACGATCAGGGACAAAACTTTGACGAATTTTTAGTCAGGAATAATGCAAGTATTGCCTTAAAGCCATGGAAAGGATGCAGATATTGAAATTCACTCACATCTGAACGACTTGAAATGGACATGTTAATGCAAATGTCGTCTGAAGCCCGTAGGGTTAAAAAGTATATTGAAAAATATTGAGAGTTTAAAAAATTAAATTAAAGTATCATACTTTGAGGGCCTTGAACTATGTAATGTGTTATATTATTTCGAATTTTAATTCTCTTGAACTTTATGAAGTCAACGGATAACTTAAGCAACGGAAGAAAAAGATCGCGCAATAGTTTCTTCACTGGAAATTTTTCAGAAAAAATTAAGGAATAACGAATATACACATCAAAATATTTATTTGCATAGGTATTTTTATATGCCCTTTCTAATTTTTATCCATAATAAATAAATTTTTTGAAACACAGCTGAAAATTCAATATCAAACATATAAAATGAATGGCATAATATGTTTGAAATTATTTAAACACGAATATCAGTCCAAACCATAGAAATTCCAAGCCTTCACCTGCAACCTTTACATTCATAAAAAGTATAAACAAAAAATACTGTCTAGAAAAAAGTAAAATGTCTCTAAGAATTATTACAGGTTATACTCACCACAGCTGCCTTTGTATTTGACCAGCAGCTGTTTCTGCTGGCGGCACGAAGCGATCTTCAGCTGGCACATCGTCTCATAATCTTGGCCATCGGAGGCACAAAAAAGCTCTTGTTTTTGGTCCGGAGGCTCGGCATCGCAGTGGTCCGGACACCGGCACGTTGGCCGGTTATTTTCGCCAGTCGGGACGCAAATGGCCCCGAATTCACACGGGTGAATCGAGCAAGGATCCCGAGCGTCTAGGAAAAACAGAGATCGCGATCATTTGTGCACCGTGCTCAGGTTTCTCAGCCACCCAAAGCGCAAAAAAATGCTGAAAAAAAACCACGAGAGGGAGCTTCGCCCCGGGCCCAAAGGTGCCGGCGCGTCCGATGAGATTTAGATCCAGAAAAAAACAGGCCAGACATCGAATAACACTTTAGGGGTTTAGGAAACTTAAAAAAGGTACTTATGCAGTATCGAGGCAACTTTTAATGAGAATTTTTCACAATTAGGAACTTGTTAGTTGTTATTTGAAAAGTTCTTGATGCAAGAAAATTAGATAGTTAGATGCAATTTCACCATCAAAAAGCACCGGGAAAAGAAAAATTTGTAGAAAGAGCACATGACGATTTCAGTGCAATTTGGATTAAATAAATTTTTCACTCGCACGTGCACGAATTTGTTTTCTTGAGATAAAAAAAGTAAATAAAGGTGAAAAGGTATTAATTTAAAATTATTCAACTAAAATATGTTAAAATGGAACATTTAAAGATCGAGTAAAACCACAAGAAAGCGAATTAAACGTCAAATAATATGCATGAAAGAAAAACAATAGCTGTAAAAGACAAATACTAGTGACGAATATTTACAACGTTTCAGTAATCATTAAATGTAAATATTCTTATTATGCGTATTATATTACATACATTATCATTGTGTTCACATTGTTAGGTAACGTTGGATGGAATTTTCAAATTAAGAAAGAACAAGTAAACAATGATGGAATCAGCTCTTTTTTGATTGTGTAAAATGGAAATCTTGTGAATATGGAAAAAAACTGCTGAAGAAGTTTTTGTAATATGGAAAGCATTTCTGACTGTCGACACTGCCTTTGATTCAAATTTCAGTCTCAAAACCCTACTATAAACCTGACAACTTTGAAGCGTCGATAAACAAAATATCTGTTTCCTCTGACAAATCAGTGAGCTCTGAAGTCTCAATTCATCAAAGCTGTAAACATTTGTGTGGATCACGTCTCTTTGAACTGAATATTTTTCTCTTCTCAATTTGTCTCTAAAGCTCCCGAAACATGAGAGGGATTAATGCCAAACTTCGTAGCAGGAATATCGCTGACCAATGGCAGACAATGATATTCATCCTAATATTCTAACGGATCCGACAAGCTTTGTGTGGTGATGGTCGTTTTATTCACTGATGAACTGACATCACGACTCCCAAAAGACTGGAACTCTGTTAATGCAGCAACATGACATGATATAAAAGATTTTTATAGTAAGGAAAAACCACAAACGATGTTGTTAGAGTAAAATTTGTTAAAGGATTGGTCGATAAAAATTTTAATCGAGGCCAAAATATCACTTATTACAATCAACTATTCGCCCTAATTGCATAGAAATATAGTCTAGTAATTTGCGTTAGTGAATAAATGCATAAAAAAGTCTGACTTCTGACGAAATTTTGAAATATTGGGCCTATGAATGACGTTTTACTGTCCAAAATTGTAGAGCAATAGCCATTATTGGGAGGTGCTCACAGGCCCACATTAATTGAAGTTTTTTTTAGCATTTGTTTCTGAATACAGAGGAAGTTCATGACGGGAACAACGTCATCGTAATAAATCTTTGCACCTTAAAATATTGTATGAGTTCAGCGAATTCAAATTTTGTGCTAGGTGAAATCCGGAGTAGTAGTAATAGGTAAGCATTGCAGATTAAAGGCACAAAAGGCACAATTACGAGTACAGTACAGAGTAGCGGAACCATGGTAAAGGTGCTAATCATTGGCTCAATTTCAGAGGTATAGTGTGATGGAAAATGTTCAAATCATGGAGACGTGAAGCGTAATAACATAATAGGAGCAGAGTTGCGCGATTAAAGGGATGTGTCATAATTAGAGTTAAGATGAAATGATTAAATAAGAGAGTTTAAAGTGCTAATACGCTTAGCAGCTATACTTTCTCGACTTTAAGTATTTTCATTCGCTTATAAGAAATTTAGTTAACTTGAGATATTTAGTAGTAACATACGTGTTCGAATCGCAATTGTAACAGATCACATGTGAGATTATAATTTTTTATTAAATTAATCGAATAGAAAATTGATCAAATCACGCGGAAATTGAGACTTGGAAGAATATTTCGTGCTATAAATCATTATGTCTGGAATGTCATCGCAACAAGATTTTGAATTTAGAATTTAGTATTTCATGATATTCAATCAGGCCCCGAAAAAAGCCATTTACAGTCGGCGAATGACCGGCGAAAATAAGGCTAAAAGATTCAATCAATTCAATTGGGGGTAAAATTCACCCAAGATTTAATATTATAATATTAACACCATAATAGTATTACGCTGTGTCTATAATATAATTTTCAACCATTGCAGTTTAAATGAAGACTAAACCTGCAGAGTATCAATCTGTTCTAAGTTTAATGAACTGCACGAATTTCAGTTTGAAACCTCGTCCCGGGTAAAGCAGGAGCTTTGTCACTGCCGCCTCTAATATGAAGTTAAAATTTAAATACGCAAATGCAGAAGAAAATTTTTCTTGATTAAAGAATAGGCAAGGCGAAACATTGGATATCCTGAGAGTGTAGGAAGATTTACGCACCGCTATCGCTCATCTACCTTCACTCAGTCTTTAATTCGGCAAAGTAGGCTTACGCAGGCGCAATCTATTGCCTAAGTGCTTACCCTTGCTATGACTTACTTAGGCATGGAAGGCTTAGAATGAGGGTGCTAAGGCTAAGCTTGACCTCTTCCCAGAATATCTTGCTATTTTTATTTTGTGGCATTCCGCTAAAATTGTTACTTTTCATCTGGTATTTAATCGCATTTCAAAACTACGATTTTATGCAGTACGTAACGTCAGCACAATTTTATGAGGGAAACGACAAAAAATTTGAGGTAAACAACTGAAATTATCATTATTTTACCCATTTTTTTGCTGTAAGCATCTTGAGCATTAAATTAATTGATTGTTTATGCGATCAATACAAGCGAATTCGGCAATGTTATTGTTTTTATATCCAGACTTTTTCGTTTTTACAACAAAAAAAAATTATAAAGCAAAAATAGCTCATAATTTTGACCAGGAAGATAACAACTGGCAATTGCAAAACTAGTCAATCAGGAAAAGCTTTCATTACTGCAGCGCTTTCAGCCCAAATGGCCTTCATACCGGAGAAAATCATTTCTGAATAAGTTCATCCTCAAATAAGCTCCAGCTAGAGCAGCAAGACTCGCTTCGATTTAGGCGTAATTGTTTATGAGAAGTGTTGAGCTCGGCAAGCTATAATCTTACCCCAAGTGCAGGCATTTTACCCTGGGGAGGGAATTTAAAGACGCCTAAGACTTCAAAGGCTTCATGAAAATATCGATAACTGTGGCATCGCTTGTGAAGAAGTTTTGAGAAAAAAAATCACGGATGATGTCGCATAGATAAACGAGAATAAATACTCGAGTTGATCGGAGAATACAAAATTTTAAAAGTCCACTAAAACATAGAAAAATCATGTATATTACACTAATGAAGATTCAATAATAACAAGTGAAAAGAAACATTTCTATCCAACAAATTGAAATTCTGTTTCGTGGAACTCTCGCTTATTTTGTGCAAGCCACGCAAAGTGGAACAACAAAGAAAGGTAGAGGAAAGTACCATGAGGGAAATTCCCGAGGCTTGTGTTTTTAAGCTACAGCAATCGATAATTTATTCGATTATTGAGGATAAATTCAAGGCAGAAACTTTGGCAAAACCAATCAGCCAGAGGGTAGGCAAATTTTCTGGTTAGATGAGTTTTTCAATAGGCGTTGCTGGTACTGATTTAATAAAGTAAACTATACGTATTTTGTTTAGCAATTTCAGTGAGACCTTTATAATCATGTAGACTTGATATGAAACCAAAACAAAAACACATTAGTGAAAACACATGTTGTTTATTATTAGCTTGATGTTTTTTTCCCGTTTCGAAAAATTACTTCTTTGAAACAAAGAGTGTGTACTTTCACCAGAGCGAGTATTACGACTGATTTTTGCTTGCAATCAGTCGTAATTGATTTATTCTTCACGGTCTGATGATTACCCGAGCACATAGTTGTAAATTTCCATAGTTTAACCATATCAAAACTTGAACAAACTTTAATCACTCCTACAATAAGTGCACGAGTCGCGTGCTGGCAGATTGTTGATGCCACGAAGTGGCAAGGAAATATCCTCCACACAATTAGGTTCACGGAAAATAGTCATGCTCCAGATAATGGAGTTAGTCTTCATTATTTTATGGGGGCCAATTTTGTCGCATTATTTTAATTACAGTCGTTAGACAAGCCGTTCACAAATATTACTAGGAGTTTCGCACGCGCCAGTGCCGCAGCACGAGTTTCACCGGCTGTCACTAAATGAGATGACGCTATGTAGAGGCCTACATAATATTTTAGGCTGTCACTAATTATGAGAGCAAGCCATTAGACAAGCACACTCAGGCTGCAATTTTTACTTCTGGCGCTTTTAACTAAAAAGCCAACAACAGCATCCCATAAAAGCCGCTTCATCTCTAAAAGCCTAGACTCCGGACTTTCACCGGTACATTTACTTTAAAATTCCCGGTAACATTTTATTTTGCATTAAAAGCCTCAGAAGCAGAGAATAATAGAACCATCTTTTGTGTCCTATCCGAGAAATTTACCGTTTATTTAATAATACATTTCTTCGTAAAAAATTTACAATTTCACTTACAATTACGCTGACAATTCAGCACAAATGCACTAATTGGTGTCGAGGTTGGCACGAATGCCGCGCCAACGAATATTTTATCCACGAATTCGTCAGGATGATTAGATAAAATTGGTCGTTTGTTTGGTTTATTCGTGAATGCGAGCTAATTCTTTGCAAGAAAAATTTACCAGACTTCCAAAATATTTGGTTGTGTCATTGAATAGCAGAATTTGTACGCTGATGCAACGGTCTCGAGGTCTTCTTACTTTCTGAGGAAATGCATGCATGCAATAATTGAAACCCAGAAAAATGAATTTTCAAGCACGGATCGCCATCAGTAGAAAAATCTGGCGAGTAAAAAAAATTGAGAATCCTCAAAATTAAGTAAAATATTGTAGGAACTATTGAAAAAATAATAATATGCGCTTAAAGAAATCCATTGACATCTGGATAAATTCTGCGCCCAATAACCTATGGAAACGTGAATATTAAAGACCACAAATATTCCGCTCTCTTTATTAGACTCGAAAAAAAGTATTGCAATGATTAAAAATTCTGGTAGCATTTAACCGTTCCCTCAACTACCATGCAATTAAGGTAGCCTTCTCTACGCAGATCGTTTAAACCTAAGAAGATTCCCGCGTTTTAACCGAAATGCAAAAAGTGCCAGAACAGAACGAAAATTCCAGAAAATCCCTACAAAACTCTTAGCCGTAATATCCAAGCCATGAAAAATGAAGTGTCTCATCGTTGCTTGTAAGAAACTTGATTTATGTGACAGACAGATCACCGTTGTGGGCGGTACTTTCGGCCAAGACGAAAAACGATTGAGAAGCGCTGCGATAAATTGCCTCGTGTATTGCGGAAACAGTGATCGAAGCGCTTCGGAAGCTCTTAAGAGAGGCTTGCACGCTTAATAATGCGATCGAGTCAGCTCAATGTGAGGCATTTTGAGCGTTTCAAATACTTTGAAAGATAGTTTCTTCGAGAAATAATTGGAAATAAATAAGTGAGTGAATAATGAATTTGGATTAAAAGTCACATATCAACGCAGAGTTTTTTTTTCATTTTGGAGAAAATAATAAGTGACGAAAAAAGAAGAAAGATTTGTGAAAGAGGACTTTGAATTTGAAAATGCAAAAACGATAGCACACAAGATATAAATTAGCAGATAAGTTATTCCCAGCTGTCTTACTGACTTTATTATATATCAAGAAGACATCGTTTCCACTAAAACCTTTGGACGCGGACGCCATCTGAATGGAGAGAACCAAAAAGACTGTTGCCAGGCAGAAAGGCAAACGAAAGACAGAAATTGTTGCTCTTTGCTCGATAGAGAATCGATATTGCTGCATTTATTTTTTACGATAATTTAGAAACTAAGGGTTGTGAGCGAAGCCATGGCCGATAGTTATTTGATCTGAAGAATCAAGACACAAGGCCAGCACGATTAGCAGGTTAAAATGCAAGTCTGAAAGCGTTCTCGCAGTCCTCTAAACGTTGGAAACAACTTTGAAGTTGTTCCTCTTAGCAACTTGCTGGGTCAAATCTGATGAACTCGAACCCTCAGCACACGATGTGGGCTTGTGGGCTTGATCGGTCTTGTAAGAAGCGTCGCTGCCTCCTCAGTCAAGTTCGCTGAATAGCTTTACTTTGCATTAATTGACATAACTAACGACCAGGCTCTGGAGGCAGAGAGATCGTAACACATCAAGTAGGTTCACCGGCGTACAGATGCCTACAAAATGTCATTCCAGGAAGAAGAAAAATTGCTGAATATCCCTTTTAAAAATGCCCGTTTTTACAGGGTGCAGATATAGCGAGACAGCTAGCGTAGCGAGAGCGAGCTTTCCTTCATGCCCCGACACTCAAGTTTTATCGGTAATCTGTAAGCTCGAATTTTCAATTTAATTTCGCTGAACTCATAGTTAAGGAAAAAGGAGTGTCTGTTTCAGACAAACTTTAGGAAAATCTCCAAGAAAAACAGTTTAAAAAACTTGCCAATGTGTGCCAAGCTGCAAAGTTCTAGAGTTCAAACTTTACTTGCTGAGAAGAGAGGAAAGTTACACGCTGAGTTGAAACCGAGTTCGAAATATTTTAAATTACGAGCGACATGTGCTGTGCACCCAAAAAATAATGGCAATCCTTTTAATTAGCTATATTACACTAAATTTCAAGACGACGGATGTGATTTTTTCCGAAAATAGTTTTTTTTTTACATCCTGAGATACATCCATACCTTTTTAAAACAAGTATTATGTATCGAAGGAATATAGATTTGCATGAAAAACTTTAGTTAATTTATCGAAATATCATTGTATGGCAGCAATGACATATTCACTCAATGAGTTCACGTGTTTATTAGGAATACGAATCTGATTTGGTTATACATTTTTACTTGATCGACATTAAATACAACTGGATTGTGATTTTGAGAACTCACTGCAAGCTTGTATTTTCTAGTATTTGCGTGCAGAATCAAAATCCCGACTGTAAAAACAAAACCAATCACAACAGGAGCAACAAATTGTAACTAATATTACTGAAACTTGAATATTATTACTTATAACTAATATTATTGATATATACTTAAAACGAGTACATTTCAAAAATGAACTTTCTCTCTGCGTGTGAAATAGCAAGCCCAAATAACGCACCTTTCACCACGTATATTAAAAATTTTAAATTTGAATCAGTACGTTGAAATTACTTTCTCTACAATTTAAACAAAATCACGGATTGAAAACTAAAAATATTTATTTCCAGTCTTCTGCTAAAAATACGTAAGCCTTGGGTTATTTTTTTCATAAAGAAAAATGAAGATAGAGACAGATTTTAAGTTAAGAAATTCTAGAAGCGAATGAAAATAGAAAATATCATAATTATAACTCCAAAGAGTCTCGAAGCAACATGGTAAAATATGGGATTGATTCAAATAAAGTTGGTCAATACCCTCTGACAACTGAATAACGTCTGGTTTGGTTAAGGTTTATGGACACCGGCAACAGAGGGAGAAGATTTAGCTCTGCATTATTCAATTCAAAATGACAGTAGACCAGCATAAATGTCTTGTGATGCATGTTTTTTTCTACCAATGCAATTCACCAGCTAAATGATATTCTTTGCAACGGTTCCAGAAATTCTATTGATTTACCCTGCCTTATCAGGATGATCTGTTTAAAAATGATAAATTGTGATTATAGTTTTTATTGGCACAGGAGTTTTTATCTTGTTTTGCAGAAAAATATTCACCTAATGATTTCAAATTCAGAGGCAAACATCACTCAATGTGGGTTCCATTTGATAAGTCGCTCAATCGTCTTACGGATAAGTGATTTATTTCTAAGTTTAAATAGAAAATAGCAAGGCCATTGAATTTTTTTGGTCTGATTCGAATCAACAAAGCAGAAGAGAATCAACAAAATAGATAGGCAGCGCCCTTAAAAAGCAAGTATTAGCGAAAAGGATTTAAAATGTTCTCTATTCTATAATCCGTTATCGTCGTTAGGAAATTACAAGAAATTATTCGGTTTTAGATTAACTTGCATAAGATGCATGCATTTAGTTGAAACATGCGCTCAGTAATCTTTCATGTTTAAATACAAGCTCAGTTAAAGCCAAAAATCTCGTTTAAGCTAAGAAACTTGCTCTGCATTCAGACACACTTGGAGTAATTTATAAATTAATCTTTAAAGTAAAACAGAAAACTGCACTTTAAGCTTAACACTATTGAGATTCATTTCAAACTGCACAGGAATATTATTTTGGGGATGCCAAATAGCTGCAAGATGGATAACTTTTTCACCCCATCATCAAGCAAGTGAGTGGGTTGCTCCTGTGTGACAACACCTCGTGCTTATTTAAAAAAAACATTCAGGGTAAATAAAGAGCTTCCACGCCTCCATCCAGAACAGCAGGCGTCTTTGCTTTAGGCCAAAGCTGGAAAGTCAAAAATGTACATGAAAGCTGCATCTCAGAAAACAAAAATCGAGAGGTTCAAAGCTTTTAAAACACAATGCATGGAGAAAAGCTTACCTTCTTCGGAAATCGGTAGGCTTTTGTAAGGGGCATCTGAAAAAAAAGGAAATGTTTTATTGATTTCAGTATCTCAAATAAAGGCATTACAGTACGTGAACAATACCGAAATATTAAACGCAGATTTTTTTAGTTAACAGTCAAGGATTGAGTTATTGTTAAATAAAAATGGTATTAGTAAATTAAAAACCGTTTATTTCGTAGGTTTATGTCGCACTTGTTAGTCTTTTGACCACGGACGTTGAAAGAGCGTTACGAGTGGATCTGGGTTACCCTTTTACCTCAAAGATAAACTCCGGTTCCTTGTGAACTTTCCCGCGTTACTTTGCTTTGTATTTTTTTCATGTGGATGAACACAAACTCAAAGAAGAATATGAAAATTACATTCTTGAGACCATGAAAGAGCGAGATAGGTGTAATATTATGATCAAAGCATGAAAGAGACCGATATTACTACGATATGTAAGAAATTATACAAGTCTAATCATGGCGAGACTGCCGACTACGGTTAATTTGAGTTACAGTAATCGCACGTACATCTGATGACGAAGTAGAGAGCGACCACGACCGCGCCAAAGATGACGAGGCACATGAAGAGAGAGATGAAGATCTTCCAGCAGCCGCAGGTCGAGCAGCAGCAGGCATGGGAATCCTCAGCTTCAAGTCCGAGGCTGGTAGACGAAGAACTTCTTTTTGCAAGTCGACTGCAAGAACCCGAGGACGGCATTCCGTACGGTCGCGCTGCGCCGTTAGGATGCTTGTTAGAGGCACTTAATGTTTCCGTGGAGTTGCTGTAGGATATTACGCCCAAGTCTGTGAGGGAGTGAAGAGGTACCATAGTTTCCGGAGTGATGACTTGCGGCGTGGTTTGGGTCAGCGTCAGCTGCGAGTAATGAAGATCTTGATGAGATAATTTATGATAAGGGTGACCCGCGTTGAACCCGTGCCGGTCAAGTGTTGCGCATCGGTCCTGTAATATGGTCGGGTCAGTGCCAAGCCTAAGTCCATTGCCTTCTTCTCTTGAATCGACAGTTCTTGAATCCCTAGCCCGGGAATCAATGTATTTTGTTTCTGAATTTGTTGGGTCCATGCACCTCTGGAGGGCCCTTGTGTCCAGAGTCTGCGACTGGTATTTAGGGTCCGTTTTAATGGGCTGCATGTCATTTCGCCCATAAGATGGCCTGAGCGTGGACGCATGAATCGCCTGCTCTTGACTGTGCAAAGACAGACGACCCGAGTCGACCGATCCATTTCTGCGGTAAGTGAATGAAACTTGGCAGTCTTGCGGGTCCAGCTGAACGTGTGAGGAAATGATTGTCAAAGGCGTGCTCTCGGCATCTTTCGAGGGCGCTTGGCCGTACAAGTTGTAAACATCACACATGCTACCAACGACCGTTGCGCACGGACGATGTCTTCATTAAAATCCACAGGGTTTCTTCCGGTGGAGTTCTATTGGATGTCGTCGAGGTATCAATATAATGGTTTGCAACGCGGCAGAAATACCCTGGCACATTACACGACGTCTGGGAGATCACTGGACGTCGCATAGTGAGGATTTACAAGGAAAACTATAAGGGGTTTGTTTCCATCTCACACTTTAAATTTCCATAGAGGCTTGATGGAAATCATTTTATAAATGAGGTTGATTATCATGGGTCATCACGACTGATGCTCAAAGATATTCGAATATGTTTATTAGCCCCTATTTATGCTTTATAACCTGCAAGTCAAAAAAGATACCTGTTGGATGAATGCGAGAAATGATCATAAGAATTCAAGATGCAACATGACATAATATGAGAAAATTAGATCTTTAATTCATANATGATTATAAAAATTCAAGATGCAACATGACATATAATATGAGAAAATTAGATCTTTAATTCATGAATTCCCTTCAATACCTAAATGTGTTGGTTGTTGAAGCGTCTGCTGAAACTAAAAGTATTATAAATTGTCAATAAATGTGTGTATGACCCACCCTCAATAATATGTGCATAATACGGCCACCCTCACGAACTCTCTGCTGATTTCTGAAAATTCCAAAGTTTCCTTCTCTACATCACTAATATTGATGCTTAGCAACAATCTTTAGCCCCATTCAATTGATTTTTTCGCAGCATTTATGTGGTTACGTAAGAAAGCCAATAAAATTCATTGAGAGTTTACCATTAGTCAGATTTTGATAGATCCCAAAATGAACTTTCTAGTTTATGTGCGGTTGAAAAATGTCAAAAACAATAAAAATTGTGAAATTGGATTTAGACTAGTTCTATCAGCTGTGAATATTTGAAAGACGCCATATTAGATGTAGGCTTCAGTACTCAAAGTGGCACTCAAGTACTCTGATTATTCAAATTCTGAAGGCGCGAGTTCGTTTGACGACGAACATCTCGACTTGAAGCGCAATACGCAGTCTATGTCCGGTCCTACAACTCCTGCCCTTATGCTCAGCGATCCTGGAATAAAGATTGCGTGAAGTCATCCCGATAATATTGAATGTTAGCAAAAATCTTTAGCCCCATTCAATTGATTTATTCGCAGCATTTATGTGGTTACGCAAAAAAGCCAATACAATTAATTGATTAAAAATCTGCCATTAGATTAAAATCTGCCATTAGGCAGATTTTGATAGATTTCAAAATGAACTGGTGTGTTTATTAGTTTATGTGCCGTTGAAAAATGTCAAAAACAAAAAAAAATTTGTGAAATTGGATTTAGACTAGTTCTATCAGCTGTGAAAATTTGGAAGACGGACGCCATATTAGATGCAGGCTTCAGTTATCCAGGTACTCAAAGTGGCTCTCAAGTACTCAGATTATTCGAATTCTGAAGACACGAGTTCGTTTGAGGACGAACATCTCGACCTGAAGCGCAATACGCCTTCAATGAGGCGCCCACAAAAGAAGACTATGCAAATCTGAATGTAAATGCGACGCATTGATGAGAATGATAAGAGGTGACAGCTATCAA
Organism: Hyalella azteca; assembly: GCF_000764305.2. Taxonomy (NCBI): domain Eukaryota; kingdom Metazoa; phylum Arthropoda; class Malacostraca; order Amphipoda; family Hyalellidae; genus Hyalella; species Hyalella azteca. The sequence continues at coordinate 128,669 of NW_025934535.1, read as the reverse complement.
TAATGGTATATATAGTATCGTATAAAATATAGAATGATATAGTTATTTGCTGAGAGTGATTACTGATGATTGCAATCATTTTCAAGTAGTTGACACTGATTTTGCAAAGAAGTGATCGTTGGTGAACGTGATCAGATCAATGCTGAAAGTGATAAAACGATTTCTGTTGAGCGTGATCACTTCTAAACGCGATTATTGTTGAAAGTGAACATCAAATGAAAGTGAACTTAATGGGTAATCAAATATTACCCGAGAAAGTTACAAACGTTGGTAGTAATCATAATTGGAAATGATAAACGTTGAGGTGTTCACTGTTCCGAATGCTCATTCCTGAAAGTGACACACAATTTAAATTATCACCATTGAGGGTGATCACTGATGGATACAATCACCCCTGCGAATATTTAATTTTTTTCACATAAAAGTTATACCCTGTGAAAGTGTTCGTTTGAGGGAGTGGTAAACAGTGCAGGTAATAGCAAGTCTAGAAAATAATCCTCGAAGTGATCATTTCTGAAACTAACTAAAACTGAAAGTGAACGAGGATTTCAAAGGATGATATTTACCAGTGCTGAAAGTCTTCGCCCCTGAAGCGGATAATTTCTGTAATGCGCTAAATACAACAACAAAAAATTCTTTTAGCTCGAAGTGATATCTGCATATAATATGCAACAACCATAAGCACGGGAATAAAACATAAGCACATAAAGATTCATTTCGCGAAGAAGAAAGTTCTAAGTGCGCGTTCAGTAGCTCACGAATTTTTGGTATAATCCGAGATGATATATTTCATTAATGACATCAAAAGTCTCCAGGCACGTTTTTAAAGGATTAATTAAAATTGCTTCATGAATGGCTAATTAAAAATCTCTCACATGGAAGTCTTATTCGTGCAATGTCAATGGACAACTAATGCCGTTCTTTAAAATTAAATGTCAAATGAATAATTAAACCCCCGCTTGTTCATCTCAGAAATGTTGGAAGCATTTCAGAAATGGCACAGTAGTATAAAATTCATTGTTCAAAGAAGAATTAATAGAAATTTATGAATTTTAAGATCGTCAATGAATGAATGACAATCTTCAAACATGTGTCTTTGTCCCAGATCATTTTATTCCAAGCTGAAAAAATGTAATAACTTTTTTATTCTATGTTGTTAAATCATTTTAACCTGAGAGGCATAGACGGAGATTGGCATATAACTTCGTGCAGTAACTAAAATAACTGGGAAAAATATAAATAATATTTCAAAATATCAGGGACCTAACTCAGTGCCATACTCCGGGAGTCCCAGTATGTTAGGTTCTTTTTACGCCGCTTGCCACCTCGTAGTTTGTCGGGTTTAGGAGGAACAAGTAAATGGTTTTACAGGTGGTGCGACTTTTTCTCGGCCACAACAGATGGTTCATATCATGCATAACTTGACCTTTTTCGCCTGGGAAATTTATGCACTGATATTATGCCGACGGTTCTTTAATGAAGGAATGCAGAATGGAAGCAGGAATCCTAGTCCGTGAAATATAGCGCTTGTGCAGATAATTCGTAAATAACAACAGCCAATATATTTGAAACTTATTTAAATTAGCAATTATGAAATATAAACAAGGAAGAAAGTTTTCGATTATGCATTATTAATGAACGAAAGAACCTATCAATCAACTGCAATAAACAGGTGCTAGTGCTGTAAATGATAGAAGTTAACGATGTTGAACATTGCGTAGTTTCATTTAATTGCTTATTTATTTATTCTCTAGGATTTGTTCAAAAATAATGACGACAAAAGTTAAATTATTCATATAGGTAGAGTACAAAAAACCTTACATAATTGTGAACAAATTACACATAAATGAGCACTTAATAATAAATAACAGAAAATAGGAATCAGAAAATTGAAAATATTGATACTGAAGGAATCGTGACATACTCACCGGCCTTCACACAATATTTTCGGGGATTAAATTGATGGCAAAACTTGACATGACATGATGATGGAATTACAGTTATCCTTAATCGACGCACTGGAGGAGCCACGGTACACGCACTTCAGCACACGCAAATGTCTTCACGCAAATGTCTTCACGCCAAGGTCTACACACAAGTTTAGAGGTCTACACGCAAGTACAAAGGTCTACACGCAAGTTTAAAGGTCTACACGCAAGTAGAAAGGTCTACACGCAAGTTTAAAGGTCTACACGCAAGTACAAAGGTCTACACGCATGTTTAAAGGTCTACACGCAAGTACAAAGGTCTACACGCAAGTGCAAAGGTTCACACGCAAGTACAAAGGTCTACACGCAAGTACAAAGGTCTACACGCAAGTACCAAGGTTCACACGCAAGTATAAAGGTCTACACGCAAGTACAAAGGTCTACACGCAAGTACAAAGGTCTACACGCAAGTACAAAGGTTCATCCGCAAGTATAAAGGTCTACACGCAAGTACAAAGGTCTACACGCAAGTACAAAAGTCTACACGCAAATACAAAGGTCTACATGCAAAAACAAAGGTCTACACGCAAGTAAAAAGGTTTACACGCAAGTACAAAGGTCTACACGCAAGTACAAGATCTACACGCAAGTACCAAATTTAACACGCAAGTATATAGGTCTACACGCAAGTACAAAGGTCTACACGCAAGTACAAAGGTCTACACGCAAGTACAGAAGTTCACACGCAAGTATAAAAGTCTACACGCAAGTACAAAGGTCTACACGCAAGTACAAAGGTCTACACGCAAGTACAAAGCTCTACACGCAAGTAAGTCGACGAGTTCTGGGCGCGTAAGTCGACGAGTTCTGGGCGCGTAAGTCGACGAGTTCTGGGCGCGTAAGTCGACGAGTTCTGGGCGCGTAAGTCCACGAGTTCTGAGCGCGTAAGTATGAGCTCTAATAATGCTGTCTGGAACTAACGTCTGACGTGGGTTTGTGAAGGCTTCTAGCAGCTCCTGAAATTGACGAGTTATTAAATAGAATTGATCCATAATATGTATGACGTGACCATGTTTCGTCGTTTTATATTGCCCGGAACATGAATGCATCGGTCATTGGTTACAAATGCAATGGTAATTTGAATTTAGAAAAATTCTGTCACTTCGAATTAAGCCTAATGCATTTTATGGCGAAATGTAAATAGTGATATGACTATTTGTTGCTGGATTATAATGGTATTTAGTATTGATACTTTAAGGTAATTTTTGAATTAAATTCTTCAATTTTCAAGTCTAAACAGACTTCAAAATCGAATGTTTTAATCCGACATTTTTTTACATGCCGTGACGAAGACTGCGTCTCAGCAGACGTCTTATGATCAGTATATTATCATGTCATAATAAATTTCGTGACAGTAATCAATTAAGAAGCTATTTTACCCCATGTATTATCTTTGAACTTTAGCGTCGGTCACGCGATACCACACTTATCTTACTCATGATCAATCGTTTCCTGAGCCATGGGTGACTAAATAATATCCATAGTTTCGTGTGAAATGAGCGCTAATGTCAGGCTATGATGCAAGATTACGCACTTTTTAGCCCAATTAGTGATGCTGCTGTCCACCGACGTGTGTGTAATAACAGAAAGATAAACAATTTTTTCGTATATTATTTTAAATTGTTGTTGCAGCAAATCGATGATATTATTGAAAAAACATAATTGGATACAATGCAACTATTCTGATAAATTTCATTGAATGAATCGTTCAAATATTTTTTGATGAGCATAAAGCAGGTAATTGGAAATACAATGCGCAGCTGTCAGCTCGTCACTGCAAATGAATGTTCAGGTCCCAATTATCTATCTGTTCCAATTATCACGGTAAATTTGCTGTATGATATTTAATGCGTGTCTACATATCTGGCATATCATGCGCAAAGCCATAAGAAGAATTAAATTAAAGTTGGAAATTACGTGCCAATCTCTAAGAATATTGAAACTGTATGAAAACGTCCAGCAAAATTTCCCGATTACGAAACTGATTTGCCTACTTGAAATAAAAAAAACTCTTCCATTTCTTCATTTCTTCATCCGGAAGTTACAAAAAAATCCGCGTAATAACTTTGCGCTGAATAACCACGAACGGCACGATTGCCAAGGTTATTAATACTGCTTATTTGAAGTGTTTATCAGCTCCGGCAAAAATCGTGTAATATTTTCTCCTGGAGGTATCGCTTTTCTCTGGCAACAGAGAGAATAAAACAAAGCGATTTCGTAGTTTCCTAATGAGGCTTGAAGATCAGTCTGCTCATTAGCCCTTTAAATCTGACTTTGACGACTAGTAAAGCTCGTCTTGAGGGGCAAACGCTCGTCTCTTTAAATCAGTTTTTGTAAAGAATAACTTATTTCTTGCGCTTCATCACAATTTTCAACACCAATGTATAATTGATGAGCATTTAAATTAGCGCAGCTAAAGGTAATAGGTTCGCCTCCATGTTATCATTCAGACAATTATATTTACCTTCATTACTAATAGAACAATAAAATTTTATTGTAGTATACAACAATATATAAAGTGTTAAAAGGTGATATTGGGCAATTATTTGTTAATATGCAGAAGTTAATGTTCCTCATGCAGAAAAAAATAATAATGTCATCAATTATACCGTGCCACATCTAGTAAACTATGTACTCTTGAAGACACGACAGAAAGAAAGGTGAAAAGATATCTTCTTCATAAGAGCCTAACTCATCGGTAATTTCATGTCACTCAATTGTGCTACAAACGATTCGTTGGGTTCGGTAAATAAGATAGAATGGAATGGGTGAAAAGACGTAATCGTTCAGTTAAGAATAAAAAAATTCGCTTTCGCTGCATGGACACACGTATTGATTCAAATCTCCTTCAACGCTGCACAGAGGGGAACTTTCCCTCACTGTACGCGTTGATAAATTCACGCGATAACAGCGACGTTTCTGTCCTCAAAATAATCACTATACTCTTCATGAAGACCTGGAAGGAAAAGTTTGCGAGAAACTGGGATTACAATAACAAAATCGAGCACTCTGAAGGAAAACGTGAATACGACATCCAAACAGGGAACAATATATCACACAAAAAAAAAAAAAAACACATTTAAATGGGAGAGAACGATAACCCAGGCAAGTTTCTTAATAAACGAAACCAAATCAGAGTGAACGATATGACAGACGTTCTGAGCAAACAAATTCTGATCAGAACGAACAGTAGCAGAGTGATCGATTTACCAGACTTGTTCCTTAACAAATACATTCAAATTAGAGTGAACGCTATACCAGACACGTTCATTATCAAAGCTTCCACGAAGATGGATACTTTATAACTCAATAAACAAAGAGATTATAAACCTAATTGAATTGCACATTTCTTACAATTTCTGAAGTGAACTTATAAATTTAACATGGAAATTTGCACTTATTTTAAAAAGAGACCGATTAAAACAGCCACTTCCATTAATATGGCTTCCTCCTATCATGAGGAAAAACTAAGAAAGACCTGGCTGATTGCGCTTCAAAACAAGCCAATAGGTCTCATAAACTTGAAAACCTTTTCCTGAAGACTTTTGATTGCGAAACTAATGATTCTCTGTCGCTCAATAAAAATGTGGCCTGAAATGAGAGCTGGACTCGACGGCACCCAGAGACGCGGCCTGATACCACAATTCAGGCGTAATTATTCCATATATACACTCTAATGAAGCAATTATACGAAGTATCGTATTACATGAAGGCTCATTATCGCTAAATTTAATATCATTTTTGCGCGATTGATTTATCGCGACTGTTTTTACTTCTGCCAGATTGGATAGAAACTTCAATTGGAATTAAGTGCTGGGCAGACCAAATTATTATAGAATTGCAGAAGAGACAGGACAAATAAACTATAAATGACCGGATTTTTAGGTTAATAACACTGATATGAAAACAGGTGAGGGAGTATTCTTTTTATTGATGAGTTGCTTCTATTATATAGTGGCGTCACGCGGCGGACAATCTCTCGCTATAATTAAATTGGGGCAACAACTCAGATATTCATTTCTGCTTAAATGAAGCAGTTTCGATCCTACATTCACTCACAGCCTCTACTAACACTGATGCCTTGGTTTTCTCTTTCTTTTTCTCTTCTTCAACTCAAGCTTTATCTATGTTATCATGCTAAACTATTCTAACTGGCAAGAAAACACCATTCCTAAAACTTTCGTCCCACAACACACTTCAGGAAACTTTTTACTACCAGAAGCATTTTAGTTTTTCAGCCAACGTGGGGTGAATTACAGCAGACATTTTGCTGCACTTAAATTACTAAATATATTTCTGGAGGGCACTTGGGCGATGGCTTCGTGAACAGCGGAGAACAGAAACTCTTGTGTTTTGCGGCTAAAAATGTTCGACGAGGACGAAATGATTCTTGGTGCCCGAGGCTGGTATGTGTTGGTCCATCTTCAGTTGAGCTTCTTTAAAACAGTATTTGAAATTTTTGGTCTACGTACCTATCAATTAAGATTTAGAAAATGGTATTTATTTTAACTGATAAATGTATTTTCGATTCCAAATGCGAAAGATTCCATAGTTGCCAAAGTTAATTCAGTTTAATTTTCTTGTAACTTGAGACGATAAGTTTTTAAAAGTCCTTGCTGATAAACATTTTGAACGAAATGTTTCCAACGGAATTTCACTGTAAAAATTGTGGATAATGGAATATTAGAATTTTCAATGGAACAACTTATTTCCTCAGGCAGTCATGTGTACTCACAGAGCGAAGAATTCAAAACCTCATGTTCTTACGATCTGCACTCCACCTCTCCTGATAGTTTTCCTTTTACCTGTAACAAGAGGAAAAAGTTTAAAATGACTATCAGAAATACCAACTTCGTATTCATTATATTATAAAAACTTGAATAAAATTAAAATGACATGGTATAGTTCTGAACGCGTAAATTTATCGAATGCATACAATAGTACATTTTTTAAGTCTAGACAGAGCAAAATAAGTTAAGTTTGTAATGTAAGTTAAGTTACATCCGTTCAGCAGTTTGATACGCTCTATATAATTCCAATACGCACAATTAAATGAAAAATATCATTAGAACAAAACGAATATAAATCGTGAAAAAAATCTCGGAATTTAAGCTCGCAAAGCGCACTAACAAAGATAAATAATACCTTTATTATATTTAAAGTATTTATTCACAAACAAAACATTTGCTAAAAAATATCATATAGTTTCTCAATCACAATCCAGCGACGTGTGCAAAAAAACACCGACCACTCCCCGAGTTGCATTAACCAGGACAACACAATCGCATTAAAACGTGGCGGGAATACAGTAATTCTCCGTCATCCTGCTGTGCTGAGAACACCGAAGCTCTCAGACGCACAGCAAATGTTCCACGAATCAAACAAATGCTAAATTTAATAAATAAAAGAAGCGATGATTATAAAATTTTGATCGCATATTGCCACAGAGATTAATCAACATAGTAAGTTATTAGTTTTGACAAGTTACTATGACTTTGAAGTTATTTCATGACATATATATTGTATTGACTACGAAAACATGATATACATACTGTTTTGAATTGAATAAGCTATCAAGATTGATTGAATCATTGCGAGATAACAAAAATGGTTTAATTATAGCTGATTGAAAAAAAAACCTTATTAAGTCTCCATGAATCGGTGAATTAATTGAATTGAATATTAATTTGCAATGTACCAATGAACGTAAAATCATTCCACATTTCCTTCTTATAACTTCCACGTCAACAATAAATAGTACCCACAGATTCACGTAGAAAATGGCACGTATTTGCATGAGTAGATCCCATAAGGTCGCATTTTATCAGAATTTATGGTGACGGTCACCTCCCACCAAAAGATTTACGCACAAGAGCTTATAATCACAGGCATGCAAACACGCTATTTACTAACCATCAGTTCGCTGACATAATCATAACCCAAGAATAGCTGGATCGATTAATCACACAGGTTATAGCTTAATTTCTAATATTTATTAATTTCAGTCGTAGATTCAAGTCGTAATTTTTATATGTACATTATACTCTATCTCCCTCGTGACATTCACAAATCTACGGAAGGTCATAACAATAACATAAGTGAGAAAACTTACCCTCATAAATACCTATGGGCAAAGTTTAGGAATCAGCATCAGAAGATGAGAATAATTTTAGTTCTTAGCTGTTGTGAATCTCATGCACTCTTCCCGTTAAGCATTCCATGCTCTAATCCTGACGAAATAAACACTGCGACAATGGAATAGCGCCAGCCAGCACGGCTGCCTTTAATAACTGAGTCTGGGGCGGCGTCAGAGTATGTAAATGACACTGAAGTCGACCGGTAATTTCTCTGATGAGGAACAAGGGCGATATTAGTTTGGAAACGAGATTAGAGCCGCCTAAATTACTGCCAAACAAGTACTTGAGTCTCAGTATATAGTGAGGGCGGTCGAGAATAGAGAGTCGTATAACGGACACAGCCCAGGCTACATAATGCGTGCTTCTGCGACGGGTTTGCGGGTTGAATACTAAGACGATCTCCCCGCAACATAATGAAGCTGGAAGCTTGCTTCACGTTGCCGCATTCTTGCATGCAGATGAGCTTGCGAGATGTCATCTATTTTTAAGAAGTTAGTTGGCTTTATTGTTACTTATACAGCTTGCGAACTGTAGTGTCAGGGAGTTCGAACTAACGTGGTGAGAGTGAAATGCAGAGCGTTTCACACAAACAAATATGATGTATGTGATGGATGTTTCCTCGCATCAAGGTGGTGAAACATCACAAGATTTAAATTTATGGTGTTATAAAATTAAAACCATCAGAGAATAAGGATTTGGCAAGATGAACGTTTGCCAGACTAGTTACCAACGCTCGAACGTATGATTACAATTAATTAAGGTACTCAACCTGAGTTACAATGATGAAATAAATATAACTAATGAAATGAAATCCACGTAGAACGATGTTTAAAGATATCAAATTATATCTTCGGTACCATTTGATATCAAGGCTGCAGCTAAATGATAATATTGTTAAACCTGAAAATAAGGTTTACTCACCACACCCCAAAATTAAAGGAATATTGCTTGCATTCATCCCAAATTATGACATGGTCAAAGTAGCATTAAATTCATGACACGCTCTCTTCATCAACAAGTATTGTAAGACTGCATCAGGCAATGCAGTTTGGAATCAATTTAACCTTCTATCTATATACTTCAGGCCGAATTAACTATGAACTCTTTCTACGTGCAAAAACATTATAATAAAACAGGAAGAAAGTTTCCAAGCACGGCCCATAAACGATACGAGATATGACATTATAAAACCTCTGCATAGCAGAAAGAATGCAATTCAGCCGCCATTTTCAGCAATTGCTGGGGACTTTTAGCAACTGGCGTCCGACATCACAAGCGCTCCCATTCCATTGTCGGATGCCACATGTGAAAACAACGAAGATTTCAGCGTCTTCAGTAAACAACGAAGTACGAAGCATCGTTTGCTTGCGGTGTTCTGCAGAGCTTTACAAGTAAAATTCAGCGAATAATGTTTTAAGAGGCTCGTTGCAGAAAATTTTTAGGTGCAAAGGGCCGACTGAACATAATTTGCGACATGCATTAGTAATATGTATTCTATTGATCATGATTAAGGTCCGAGATAAATAGATATTTAATGTGTTCATCTTTATAAAATTGTTCAGTCGCTGCTCGAAATAAAACGATCAAAAAATTGTAATAAAAAATCCAACATTCAATCAAATAAATTACTCATGGTGAAGGTAAGCACTGATTAGAATTATGAATCTATATATGCGGTGGCAAGGAATTTCTTGTGATTTATAAGCTATGTACGTTGTAAAATTGATTACGCTGAAAATGTAACCTATAAATTACCATTATATTGAACTGCATTATTTAATCAGTTACGAACTAATGTTGGCGATTTAGAAAACAAACACTTATGGTTGAACTTAAGCACTCATTGTTAAACAGCAACCCCACTGTTAAATTCCCATACTCACTGTAGAACAGCAGCACTCCATTTGCGTCGGAGCAAAATATATCAAATAATCATCGATCTTTTATGACGAAAGGATCGAGTCTTGCCAAAACAACGACTCTTAACTGAACTGCACGAAAGAAAGCGTCGATCCAATGCGGTGCACACTGCTTGAGTTGATTATTATGAGTATTCAGTTGATGAAGAGGTATGGCCGTCCGTTAAAAAGTTAAGAGGCGGGCTGGACTCTACATTACGTACCGCCTATAGGAGTCGGTGAGCACATAAATCAGCCGCTCTATATATGTCCGCTTCGGCTCTGGGTTTAAGGGTTAGGCTTAAAACACAGGCGATATACAAATCAAACTTTTATTCGCGTACTACGTCTCAAAGTAGTAGTTTTGAGAGAAGAGTTCGAACACGCGTTTCCGTATACATAAATCGGGAGGAATAGAGCATGGTCTTTGAGTTGTACAGCTTCGTCGTATAAGACGAATACCCAGCCTAGAACAACGGTAAAAAAGAAATAAACAAAACTAAAGCGTCCAGTAGTAAATAAGCACCAACCATATGGTTATAACAAGCTTTTAAGGTTCGACAATATGGATACAACCATGTATAGACAAGTAATCAATCAGAAAACACACCTCAAACATTTACTGTAGATGCTAACAAATTAAGTAGTCTCGTCCGCGAGCAAGACAGATCCAGGCGGTCGCCTCCAGAGAAACAACTATTTTAAAGAAACAAACAGCAAAAAGTATAGCAAAATTTGAATTCAGTATCAAGTTGGAAGAACCTAAAAATGTATTCCACAATGTCTCTTCAATTAATTTCATGCTCTTTAACCCACCCTAAAATTTTTTGCGACCAGCTGTTTATAATTTGAAAAGGCAATTATTAGGCAAAAGGCCAAATGAAGGGCAAAAATGAAAGTAGAAAAAAGGCAATTTCCGTAGCAATCAGCAACTATAAGTTTAAAGGACTACTTGGTTCTTCTTATCAAGGCAGGAATATATATTAAAGTATTCAATCAAAGTTAATAAGCCTGAGGCCAAGGTATATAGTAAAAACGCAGTGAAGGGCGAAGACCAAGCTCAATTCGGTGTCTGCCTATTAAGTAAAGTGAAATGAACATGAAAAACAAAGATGAAATTAAACGTACATAAACATAACGAAAACTAAAAGGGAACGCTCAAACAAAAAATATAGAATAAAGAATGTATGGCTTTAAATACAGACTGGCGAAACGCGATCTGTTTACAATATAGTTGCCATGCCCCCTCTCTTATTTTCCAGCCCATATCTAACAACAGGGATGAAGAAAAATAAATCAAAATTTACAGTCAAAAAGTTCGGAAATTTCCAATATAAAATCAGCCTCTGAGCAGCTAACTACTGGCTCGCATATGGCTCAGCTCGTCCAACTCTTATCATTCTCTGATGCGACTGTAAATTCGGAAAAGATATTCTGATCAGAAGCTGATTTTGAATGGGTAGCCAAGTACACCCGGAATCAATTTGCACACTACCGACTATATATTGGTCGAAGCCAAGGCGGTTCCCGAATTTCGATAAATGTCAACCAAAGTGAGAATTCATATGGTTTTATGCACATGGTGAGTCCTTATGCAACTCAGCAATGTTTGCTTTTCAGTTATCGGTGTGCCATAATTTAAACTCAGAGCATTTTCCCCGAATTATTATGTTGTAAGTTCCTACTAAATTTGATAGTAAACATCAAAGTTCTCAGTACCAAACAATATCTAGAGTCTAGAAGCAACGTATACAATTTAATTCAATTCCTAATATTGTTTACTCTGGTCTCCAATGTCGGATAATATTTTGTGGCGGCCAACAAGTGCATTCCTGGTGGGCTAACATTACTTGGTTTCTGGAAGATTGATTACATTCCAGTGTCGGTGGAGGCTTTATTTTAAGGTAAAATCTTAATTATTCATATAGACTTTCAAGCATTAATTGTTGATCGGCTGACTGACATTTGGACACCTGAGACTGAAAGTCATGCCTTTCAAATTCATCGAAACAATATGTAGTAGTGGAACAGGGGGCTTAAGCTGACGACTGTTGCCCTAACGAGCCGAGGTCCAGACCAACAACAACTTTAATTTTTCTTGTCCACAACATATTATTGGAATATAAAATAGAGGAATTGAATCGTATGCGTCTTATAGTTACGGCCTTTGCCGCATATTATAGATTCTCGAAAACCAATCTCTAACAGCGCGGGGCTGGGATGTTGGGATATTGGAGCTTCAAACATTGGAAACGAGCCCGATTGACTTTTGCGATGAGATTCCCATCACATTATCTACTAGTGGTATTTTATTAATCGATAATTCAGTAGAGAAGAACACACAAAAATCGTGTCAAAGATCCAGTGTCATAATCACGTATGACAATACGGTGAGCTCAAACTTGATAGTTGTTAGAAAGGGACTACGTGAAGAGTACCACAGAGCCTACCACCGACGCTACCATTTATTGCTTCTGTCTTATATATTTAATTAGCTCAACTAGGCGTACCAGCAAGGCTACCATCCAGTTATTGCTAATATAATTTATGAGCCCAACTGGATCTACCATCTCCGATACCATCCATTTCTTACGTAACCTCTGCCTACCACCAATGCTAGCATTCACTTATTTGTAATTAATGAGATTGTGAAAACATATAAAGAATGGTTCTAGATGGACGGAGGTTGTGATAGACCCTCGATGTACTAACAACTATGTATGGTATCTGTTGTCTGTAACATTATTATAAGTTCATGGGACTAAAAATTATAGTGAAACAAGTACGACCAGTAAGAGCAGTATACCTCAATGTATGGTGTGTGCCCGAAACCTGACCAGATTATTTTCAGATAATTTAAACGACTAGATGTTATTTATTTACACCGCTGGACAACAAGTGGATGACAAGTTTATGACTCTAACTTTAGACCTCCGTACGAATAGCACTAACTCTGTACATTGTATGATCCGCTAATGTTATCATCTTCTCGCTTCGAGTGGCCTGTAATCTTGGCCAAATGTCATCTTTCACTGTCTCTAGTTGTTTTAAATTGATGACCAGCAACACCTGTGTTTAGTTATCACGTGCAGAAAATGTAATCTATTTGTGAGCTTAATACAACTAAACAAATGTCAGGAACATTAGCAGCAATGAAAAATGAGATCCTACACCTGCAACGACATTTGAAGGATGATTTTTATCTGAACTCTTTGGAGAATACAAACACAATGGCCAACGGATGATGCCAATAACATCATTTGCTCGTGGACACAAAACTGAGGAATAAACATCAAAATATATTAGCGCGATGTCTCACTATTTATTTCATCATTTTATTTGAATGATGATTTTTGCTAATGGTGCAGCGCACGCTAGGACAGGGCCTCTTCGCGAGCTGTACATCCAGGCTATGTACGTGTCAGGCTGTACATTCAGACTATGTACGTAGAAGATCTTNTCATAAATAAAAAAAGTAACAGGCTCCGTTTTGTTGCAGCTCCCGAGTGCAATCAGGGTGGTCCGCAATACAACAGGGACACTTGCTGTCTCTTATACACATCTAGATGTGTATAAGAGACAGCAATAATAACATCATCAATAACAGTTTGAAACCCCTGTGCCCTATAATTGGCAGGTTTATAATGTTAATCTCTTGGTAAAATTGCGGTCGTTTTGGTGAATTCAGAGCGCATTTCAATTGTAAATCCTTTATTTTGTTCACAGGAACTCTATTACTTTTTCTAATATTCATGCAATACTCGAGTAAATTGCCTGGAAGTTTGACTAGTAACGATATTCACATATAGGTGATATGAGCGACATACTTGAATATTGAATAGATACTATTCAATACTATATTACTTAATTAATTAAGAAATTAATTTTAATTAGGGAACAGCAGTCGTATCTAAACGGGAGGGGGTAATAGAGTGGAGTTGGCTCAAAAAAACTGTAATATTATTCTTACTATGTTTGCAGTAAATTTTATAAGCAAATGAAGGTTATCTCGCCCGCAAAGTGTAATTATTGTGATATAAATAGTATATCCAGGCTAAATTTGGGTTAAAATGAGACCTTTTAGAATTAACATTAATGTTATTTGAAGAACATCAATGAGATCATAGGAAACGCTATCAGAGGGAACGAGATAAAACGAAACTAAATTGACGGAAATAGATTTTTAGAAAATTGTGCAAGATGAAACGGGATTCTCACATCTCAAGGATTATTAAGTTGTATGATTCGAAGTTATTTTTGAGAACTGGAAAGGTAGATTCAAACGACTGATAAGCATGAGTAGTTTATGAGAATGGATTGAATTTATATCGGCTCACACTCCAGACAACAGACACTAATATAGTAACTATACTTAGTTTGTGTTAATTTGCATTAATTTTCAAAAGTTATTTGTGCGAATTTGGATGCCTAAAATATCGAGATCGAGAATATGGTATTTAAAAGGTTAGGTTAGGAGAGCCCTGTCCTGCATGTTCAATTGAAAATGTATTTAAGCGTTATTCATAAACATCAAATTAGTTTAGGGTTGCTTCAAAAGGAAACTTGGTGTGTTTTACATTTTACTTAACAAAAATATTCCAATAAATTCACACGACTACCAACGATTATTTATATATTTTAAAAAATAATTAATTTTTAAAATTAATTATCATAAATACAATTGCAAAATAATTATTGAAATCATCAAGCACACATAATTTACTGAAAGAAATGACGGTTGAATTCCCGTATCAATTTAATCACTATTGCTAGCNGAAAAAATGATGATTGAAGTCCCGTATTAATTTAATCAATTATAATTACGAGTAGTTGCGAGTTAAAATTTTGAATTACGAGAATTGAATTGAAAATTGCACATTATGTTTGAAATGCATCAGGCTGTTGGTTCAACATCAATAACAACAATAATAACATTAACAAATGGGAAACCTACAATGGGCAGGTTTCTAACTTCAATTTCTTAGGTAAAATTGCGTCGTCTTGATGAATTCATAGCGCACTTTAATTGGTAATCCTCTATTTTTCGATTTGCCTTAGTTCGCGAGTTATATGCCGGTCGCGAGAACCGACCGGCATTTCTGAGGTCGATTTTTAAATTTCCATTGACCAAGAGGCAAAATCGAAATTAGAGTCATTGCATAAAACGAAGGCAAAATCGAAAAAATTATCACGAGCTAAAAATCACTGTTGAGAAGTTAGGTATGTATATACAAATTTTCGTTCATATCTATTCAGTAGTTCAGAAGAAATTTCTTGATCACTGCAAATTTAAGCTCGCATGGCTGTTTAAATCACGAATAAAAGAAAACTCGTGAACAAAGGCAATATCGGAAAATTTTTTACAAACTGAACATGACCGTTAGGTTCTGATGAATAACGTGAAACAAGTTTCATCGAGCTGCGTTCATTAGTTTGGGAGATATTCCTTGAGCATTGAATTTGGAAACCGGCCGCGAGCCCGGCCGTAAAATTGTGCGAGGCTTAAGGGGACCGACCTCCCTAAAATTTTCAATTTTGGCGTTTTTCGGTTTTTATACTCATCTGAAAGCTGGAATTCTGCTCTTTCCAATGGTACCACTGCCATCGCTGTACGCCAATATTTACGTTAATGACGTATCGATAGATATGGTCTTTACGAATCGAATGATACGTGTCTCGATGTTGTGGGATGATATTTGTGGGAGGAGATAGATTTTCTGAAGTACCCCTTTTTTTAGCTTTTTAGCCGTTTTCTATGAATTTCACGTTTTCTATCAAATTTTTTCGAAAAATTCATAGGAGCAAAATGTTTTTTTTTACATTTTACGTATGTATGTGAAGTTTCACGACAATCGGATAATAACTGTAGAAGTTTTCGTATGAGGAGGTCGGTCCCCTTAATTAAAAAGGAGGTTGACTGGAGTTCAAATAGAATAAAATAGAAGTTTCGGCACTAAGGAAATAGGCCCGTGGTCTGCTACCGATTCTTGTAATTTTCGTGACTTGATTTCACAAAGGATCTGGCCTTTCGAACTCGATCTTTCCATAACAGACGGCTGTTTGATATAGCTGCTGGGCTTATTGCATGGCTTGTAAAGTGCTAGGCATATCAAGACTGAACATATGCTCCTGCATAGCCTTGTCCACTCTGTTCCTGAAGGTGTTCATACTCGGAGCGTCAACGATGCTATCAGGGAGGCTGTACTTTATAGCCGTGGTCCCTGGTGTTGGTTCTTGCTTGAATTTGCCCCAAATGAATATTTATTTTATTGACCTGACTTGAGCTGCCGACCACTCTGGAGATTTATTTTTAGATAAGTTTTACAGCAGGAAAGACAACTTTTTTGCGCGATTACCATTAAATCGGCTAAAAACGGACAAAGTAATAATTTTGCATGAATTTAATGATTACTGGTTATATTTTTTCAATCTTATTTGATTTTGAAAGTTACCATGATGCTTTAGAACATATTTGGAATCATTTATTATGTTTTATGTCCAATTAATCTTTAAACACTTGTTTATCGATGCATTGGCCATTGCCTAAAGCAAAAATATTTATCGTGTATTCAGAAGTTAGACAGGACCTTCAGTAATGGTTTGTTTACCTTGTCTCCATAGCAACCATCCTTAAACTTGTTTGGCTGTAAACCCGCAATGTGTAGTCGATTGTAAGCAGAGCAGTTCTAGTTCATTAATGCATAGGTAAACTGTTAGTGTTATAGGACATAGGTTGATACAAATATGATGCTCTTAATGTTTTAATTTGGAGTAATAATTGTTGATAGTATTATCAGTCACAAAAACTCAGTTTTTTGTATGATGAGTTGCTGACACCTATTAGAGTTTAGACAGACTTTGTTTCACACTTTTATTTTGTTAGACAAATGGAAATCGTATAAATTTCTTAGATTAGACTAGAGAGGCATTCTGAGGCAACTTTAGAAGAAATCCCTCTACTCAAAAGATGCAAGTCTTCATTCAAGTTATGGAAATCCAATTATCACAAGTGCTTGTTATATGAACCTGTTGCATTTGGGTGATGTGAGTTACTTTAATTTATTAATCTTTGAACTAGGCAAGAAATGCATTGTAGGTTTGTAGCAGAGAAAAGTTTGATTACTAAGCAAATATCTTTTTGAATGCTAATTAAAATTATCAAATTTCCTTCTGTTCTCAATGTATCCAAAAAATGCAAATTGTAAGGAATCTTCTGTGTTATCATGTTTAGCTATTACCTACAAACACAACAATAAGAGACAGGCTGGGTAAATGGAGACACTGACAGTCCTCCAATATTTCATAGAAATGTAGCAACTAAACTAATTGGAATATTGCCAAACTAAAAATAGTGGCATAAAGTTCAACATTTTTCCTATCTATGTTTCATAAAGTAAATTAAGAAATCATACATGTACTGTAGCTGAGTGTAGTAACTGTACTACCTCTAAAAAATCCTTGAATAAAACATGTGAATGTGAGATTTTGAAAGTGTACCTCTACCAAGGTCTGCAGCAAAAAATATTTGCCTTATTATATGTTTTTACTTAAATAAAAGACTTGAAAGTTGCACACAGGAGTTGGCTTAAAAATGTGATTGACAGAATTTGCATAGCTCATTCCAAAAAAAAATGGTGGCCATTTCTGTACAATGGGGCAATAAGGGACACCCCTAAAAATGCATTTACAGTAGAACCTTGGTTAGCAAAGGCTTCAGTTGACAAAAAATCAATTGACAACATAAAATTTTGATTACATTTACCTTGCTCAAAAAAAAATTAACTTGACAAAATTAATGCTTCATTGGTCATTACAAAATTGTGCATTGAATGTCATAGATAGAATTGTGCACTGGGCAACATAGAATGAAAAGTAATTAACCTAAACTATGATTTATTTCTAAAAAAATTATGGTTGTCACTCAAATATTTCTTTCTGTTTCACATAGGTATGTTTTTTACTATCTTTTTAGCGCATTTTTTGCATTTATGGAAAAAATGGACCATTGTGCTAGACTGCTAGCCACAGGCTGGAATTCTAAGAATGGAAGTTCACTTATAAAAAAGCTTTCCACCCAAGGTGAAAAGCTTTCCTTTGATACAGTGCTCTGCCAGGTGACTAACTATAAATGAAAAGGTGGATCGAAAATGGACAAACTGTTTCAAATTGTATAGTACCTCAGGTTTGTTATAGAATTATTTGGATGTCTCTTGTTTGGTGGATATTTTTCATTTTTATTTTATTTAATGGATTTTTTGAAATATTTCAGGCCTTTTGTTTGTAATGATCAAGTTTAAGTTAAGTATTTAGTAAACCAGCACTGTAGTACATATACCATATTTAGGGGCGGGGCTTATCGGCACAACCAATCACAGCTTGAAAGCATCCCCATCAACCAATCACAGCTTGAAAGCATCCCCATCAACCAATCACAGCTTGAAAGCATCCCCATCAACCAATCACAGCTTGAAAGCATCCCCATCAACCAATCACAGCTTGAAAGCATCCCCATCAACCAATCACAGCTTGAAAGCATCCCCATCAACCAATCACAGCTAGAAAGCAGATAACACTACAATTCCTTTAACCAATCACAGCTGGAAAGCTAAAAGGGGCAAAAATCACAATCCCATCAACCAATCACAGCTGGAATTCTGGAATAGGTTATGTAAATAATTGACTGAAAGTGTAAAGTTCCTGGCCTTTCCAAGCTTTCAGGTCCTGCTTTCCAATATGCTATGTGTACTAGTTAATTTAATATCCCTCTAGAATTCCACACTGGCTAGCCAGTAGCCATGTCCATCCGTTTGTCTGTCTGTCCGTCTGTGACTTCACGTTTTAATCGACAAGAAAATGCGCTCTGTCACTCTTTGGAGTGAATACCTAGTTACATTTTTTTTGTTAGTGTGAATTCACTTGACCCAATGAAAATGGTGCAAAATTAGAAGCCATTCTGTAAGCTTACAGGTACAGAAGAAAAGCTATATGGCTGCTGATATAAAGCTTGCAGCGGACAAGATCATTGTCAATGCTCAATGGCATGTCCATGGATACATTAGTAACAGTACTAATATCACATTAATAATACGGCATTAATTACCATATTCATATGGCAAGTATGGATATGGTAATATCATTTCGATAAAGTAAAAATAAAACAAATAAAAAAAACTTTGAAAAACCACGTTTTCTTTCAAAAACCACCACTAGCTTTTAAATCAGATCACCTTTCAATTATTGTTTTATGTGACATTTTGTGTTTTGTGTCTTGTTTTAGTAAATTGTTTAGAGTTTTCCATGTTTCATGCCTTCCTAAATGTTACCTACCTAGTACCATCAAACGGGTTAATAAGGGATGGTTTTGAGCGTTTTTTGTTAATAACTTCTTACCATGAAACATTTGATAAACGAGTTTGGGCTCATTTTAAAGGTCTTTGCGAGGGCTATCGTATGGCATCTCCAAAAATATTCCATATGCTATTTGTAAGGTGCTAGATGCAATATAAAAGGCTCCTGAATTAATCTGGAAACAAGGTAATAAGGGACACTTGAAATAAAACACAATTTTAAAACATTTGAAGCATGCAGAGTGTACTCCCATACAGGGTTGGCAATGATTAAATCAAAATGATTAAATCATGTGATTAAATCACTTGATTTTTTTATAAAAAATCTTCCTCGCCCTCCTCGCTCTGGCCGCTGTGGCATCTTTCGGCGCTGGCGTAAGTATTTCATATGAAGGTAGATATAGTTCTGCAGTTATTTTTGTTGTTGACACTCATGAAATGTGCAATTGTAATAATAATTAGTTCTATTTGACCATTACTCTAGATTTAGACTCCAGGCGATAAACAAAAACGCAGGCGTTGAAATTTACAGCTGATGGGGAATTTGCCTTTTCATAAGTGTACAGTACTGAATTGTTTCTATCGAATCATTTAATTACAATATGATTTGATGTCGGTAGCAAGCTTGATACATCACGAAACATTGGTCTTGATTATTATCAAGGAATTTGCTCCTTCGTTAAAGTCTGGCGAATCTAGAAATATATAAATGAACTAATGCTATGTTTATTAATTGCAACTTCATTCATCAATTGACAGTGGCAGCCCATGCAATGAAGCCTTGAAGAATTACCGCGTCCAAGAAGAGTACAAGCCTAAGTGCAATAACGACTTAATATTCGGCAAGGCCAGCGAGAAAACTGGTGAGTCCCGCAAGACGTCTTCTCTTGGAGCTTATCGTCATTTCGAAGACGAAAAATTTCCCTGTGCAATCCTTGTTAAGAATTATAAAAATTATAATTTATTTGAAGACGAGAACGAAATCAATCATGTTTTTTCTCTCTAGAATCTCGGTTAATTCGGGTTGAATTTAAAAAAAATCGAATTAGCAAGAAGTACCTATGAACATGTACCTACCATTTCCTTTACGGCCCATATTTATATGAATTCGTGCTCAATTCGAGAAGAGCTAAAGGAAGCAATGGTTCTCATGCATGATGGATCGTTCTAACATTATTATGTTATTCAAATGTAAAAGAAGCGCACTTCTTTTGGCAGTCAAATAAACACCTTATTTAACTTCAACAAAATCTACACTGGGTTTATTTTTAAGAAGCATGTTGCGGGAGAATAGTTTTTCAACGGATTTGCTTGTTGGGCGAGTTTGGTTTATTTTCAGAGGAGGTTGCTACTGAACCGCCCTTTGTATAAACCATCAAAAATACCTACACGCATGTTATTTAAAAAAGCTCAACTTGCAACTCTGTGCTGTAATTTTTTTGTAGCTGTTCTGATGTCTCATCTCTACCGCTATACCAAGACTACATTTTGTGAATAAATTGTAAACACGGGTAATTTTTCTAAGTAATCTGGAAACCGTTCCAGATGAACTTTTCTCCCTACTGGAAAAATCTACTCGTATACCTATTGTTGATGTTTATTGCGTTGTTCCTTAAATAAAAAAGTAACACGCACCGTTTTTCCGCAGCTCCAGAGTGCAAAAAGACTTCTCCGAGGTACAACAGAGACACTTGTGCATCTTTCTCGACCGAGTATCGCAGGTGCTTGATGCGCGAAAACGGTCTGGTGAGTTCGTAATTTCATTATGCAATGCTGTTAATATTCAGTGATTCTATCTGAATCTCTCTATCTAGCGATTCCATTCCCATATTATTTATTAATAGATGTTCTACATGCGAACAACACGACCATACGGGTTGCCATCAGCAGAAATTTGTCCACTGAGCTGGGTGATAAGCACATGAATGTTTTTGTTAATGTGCAACTGATTTAAAAAAATGTATTCAGGAAATTTTTTGAGATCGCTATTTTCCATTATTTTATTTCGACAATTTCGAATGCAACAATATTGCAGTTCGCTTTAAGACATTCCTTCACTCTTCCCAGATATTTTGTTAAAATGAAAGGTGTTTTCTTGCTTCAAGTCCATATCTACTTCCAAGTTGATACTATTGTTCTGGCATAAAAAATTAGCTCTGCAGTTCCGCATTTGCTGCCCTAAATACACCATTCGTTCCACAGTTGGCTCTTCCAACTCACAATTTCAACTTGGCTGCCTTCAAAAAGAAGAAGCTGTGGGGCAACTGTGACAATGACCCTAAATTCGATGCCGCTTTCGTTAAGTGCTATGCTTCTACAATGAAATATTGTGAAGTAAGTGCCGTTGACTTTTTACCAACTCCGGTGTGTCTAGTTTGAGGCGAACGATACTTGAAACAAAACTGTAGTAGTGAAGCGACACAGACTATGAAATCAGGATGAGTAACATAAGGAAATTTGTTCTGCCATCCGTGATGTCTTATCCGTGTTGTATTAATTTATGCAGTCAAAAGTTGTGCAATTTCCAGACGTGAAATGTTGCGAAATAATGATCTCATTCAAGTACCGAATAACTGAAAATTATATAGGTTTCATGAATTAAATTATACCGTGCTTCGGTGTATATAAATAAAACTGCAACCAAAGGCTTATGTCATATTTTCGATCTGACAGTACAACCGGTTGTTCGGTTGCCTTATCGACGCAACTAACTGATTGCCCGGTGCGGCTGACGATGACGGGAAGGCCGAGGCTCCTGCATTGGACTAGTCAATCAGCAGCCTCAAACTGGATGATCAACGACGCATAAACTAATGTTTTGTTTCAGAAGCAATTCGGAAGTGTTCTGAATATAACAGTTATGTTGCGTTTTTGCAGTTTGTTTAAATTTTCGTTTATCTAATAAACAAGTGATGCAATTTTCAACTTTTTCTTACCATTTAGAAGCAATTGTTTAGAATTTTCCATTGTTCGGAATCAACATGAATGAACACCAGTATTAACTTGTCCTTTAAATTGTGGGACCGAATTCGGCGTGCAGAACTAGAGGATGGTTCATTTCCATTTTAAATTTCAGATATATAGAAGCACACAGTCAAATACGTATATGCTAAAAAGTTCCCGGAAGAAGGAAACGATCGACATTGAAAAAATCACTAGCAATCACCAACCGAATAATGAACCCTGTGTCCATGCTTTCATGCAAATCATAGCTGTAGTATGTAGTATGAGCCACAATATACGAGAAAGATGATAGTGTAGTCATCCTTATGTCGAATATTTCATCATTAAAATATCGTCAACAATTTTATTCGGTTTTTGATTGGATTCAACTTTCGTTTAGCTTGAACCCGTCCATACAATGCTTTGACAAGCGTGTCCTCGGCTGCGTCGTGATCTCGCTATATGTTACTATATTATATCCATATTACTACATCATATCCATATTACTACATCATAGGGTAACATATGGGGCAGCGAGCCCACTGCGGGTCATGGGCCCATAGCGGGTTTGTCGCTAAGTATGGCAGATATTGGGCCGTGTTCTCTACCGCCGGTCGACAGTTTCACTGGGATGAAGTGTACGGATTTACGTTTTGCTAAGTGTTTGCGTTATTAAGTTATTTGTGAATAACTGTTTTAAGCCCAGATAACATTTTTTTTGCAGCTAAATAAAACTGTTTTCGATTACTGTAGATGAACATTTTGAAATTACTGTATATTATATTTTGAAAGTAATATTTATAGGGATGATTTTGAGATCAAGTTTAGACTATTAGCTTCTAAAATAAAATGTTGACACGATATAAATTGAAATGATACCTAGTGGGGCTTCGGGCCCACGCGTATCGCGTAGCAAAGCGCCCATGGGGAAGTCTTGTGTTAAACATCATTAGATTTGTCTCAATGACCTTTTCAAATCTATGACTAGCTTTTTGAATTACAAACTACACTTCATATTGCATGATTTTTTGATTTTCCGCCTCAAGGCAGCAGGTTTAGTTTCTAGTTATGCGTATTTATGACCCCTTATCGAGTTATTGACTCTTGCCTTGTCAAAAGTTGATTTCAGTCAACACCAATGAGCCAAAAGTTGATGAGTTTTTATGGTGTTGGTTGAAATTATGATTAGATACGAATTCTATGCACATAATATCTGGATTATAGACGAAACTGGAACGAAGTTTTTTCTGATCAACTAAATACATATATTTTTTTCTAGTCAAGGATACATTTTTTCATGTCAAGGACAAATTTTTAAATTTTTTCTCGCATGGATACATTTTTCAAGTCAAGGATATATATTTTATATCAATGAAATATTTTTTTCACGTCAGTGATAGATTTTTTAAGCCATGAGTATATTTTTTCAAGTTTAGGATTTGATTTATTTTGAGTTGTTAATAAATGAATGAATGCCATATTTTTTATTACATTTTTCTTATTTTTAACTGTAAAGTGTTGTTTTATCATTTTTAAACGAAAAATATGCAGTTGTGGTAAAGGAACCAAGGGTGGGCGCCTTGCCCAAGCCCATGGGCCCATTGCCCCAGGGGTGGGGCAATGGGCCCATTTTGACACTTTTTACAAAATAGTGTTTCATTAAAAATTGAATAATTCTATAGGCGTCTAATTCACATCATACATTCCTCATTAGTTGTACCTTTAAACGAAACAAAGAACCACCTCGTATCAATTAAAACTTCATCAAAAATTTAGTTAAAAAAAGGGGGGGGGCGCTGCCTCATGTTGCCCTATACATATTACTACATCATATTCATATTACTACATCATATCCATATTACTACATCATATCCATATCACTACATCCTATCCATATTACTACATCATATCCATATTACTACATCATATTCATATTACTACATCATATCCATATTAATATGTCATATCCATGTGTAACCGTAAACACCGCCGCAAAGTTGAAGTAATTTAGGGTATCGTACCGACTTGGTGGAGAATTTCGTACTGATTCTAAACACAAGGGCTTAAGAGTCGCCCTTTGGTCCGGTTCTAAATTCCCTTGCGTTGGAGAGAGGAGGAATAAACACAAGGAACTTTTCGTAGTATACTGGTGATCTTCAGGTAATTTAAAAGATTTTTCATATAAGGACGCACAATTTATTATTCGTCTTAGTCCTTATTATTCGTCTTAGTCCAATACTTCACGGAAAAAGGATTGCAACTTCAGGGGTACAAACAGCAACGAGAAACTAGAGTATGAGCCCTAATACACAACTGAGAGTAACAAAAATGGACGGAAAATGGCGCGGGAACTAGCCTCACCAAGATGCCAACAACCAGCCGCAGAGAGTAGGGGTACGGGCCCTAATACACCGCCACGAATGATAAAAATGGACAGCAAACGGTACGGGAACTAGCCGTGCCCAGATGCCAACAACCAGCCGCAGAGAGTTGGGGTACGGGCCCTAATACACCGCCAAGAATGACAAAAGTGGACAGCAAATGGTACGGGAACTGGCCGCACCGAAATGCCAGAAAAACATATTACTACATCATGTCCAAATTTCGACATCATATCCACATTACTACATCATATCCATATTACTATATCATATCCATCTCGTCAGGTAAACTCAATAAGGTTGTCTCATGGTGGCAAGCCATCTCGCGCAAGACAGCCACAATTCAATATGTATAATGCATTTAAATTTAACAATTTAAATTTTGGGGTTCTCATACTATGAGAGGGTTCTCATACTCAGAGGGTTCTCATACTATTGGGGTTCTCATACATAAAATAGATCATAGTAAATTTCGGCAACCTTACTCGTCAACATTGCAATTCTAAAAATTATTTGCCCAATTTTCAACACTATTACACACTAGTTTCCGAAATAACTACAACGAATTGAAACGAATTTCACTTTAACCCTTACTTGAAAAAGATCCAAGTTTTTCATATGCTTTTGTTTTGTTTGTTGCTGATGATCTGATTTTATATTGTTAACATGATATAATTTGATCAAATTATAAATTTGATTTGTTTTCAATAACTAATTTTAACCCTGCTCTACGATTTTTCTTAATTCCGACGACTGAGAATAACATGATATGTCAAAATAACAATAACACAACATAACGTTTTTGGAGAAGCGCTTGAACTATGAAATTTGCATCAGAATTAGGCTTCAAACTGGCACGCAAAGTTTCTAAAATATACAATAGATGTCCATGATAGTATATTAGAAATAGGTAAGCGCAGTGTATACCTCATTTGTAAGCGCAGTATACCTCATTAGTAAGCGCAGTATACCTCATTAGTATGCGCAGTATACCTCATTAGTAAGCGCAGTATACCTCATTAGCAAGCGCAGGATACCTCATTAGTAAGCGCAGTATACCTCATTAGTATGCGCAGTATATCTCATTAGTAAGCACAGTATACCTCATTAGTAAGCGGAGTGTTCCTCATTAGTAAGCACAGTATACCTCCATTAGTAAGCGCAGTATGCCTCATTAGTAAGCGCAGTGTACCCCATTAGTAAGCGCAGTTTACCTCAGAGAGCGCCGCATACCTCATTAGTAAGCGCAGTATACCTCATTAGTAAGCGCAGTATACCTCAGAAAGCGCTGCATACCTCATTAGTAAACGCAGTATACCTCATTAGTAAGCGCAGCGTACCTCATTAGTAAGCGCAGTATACCTCAATGGCTGGTGTGTGCCAGAAAGCAGACCCGAATATTTTTAAATAATTTCAAAGACTAGATGTTATTTATTTACACCGCTGGACAACAAGAAGATGACAAGCTGATGACTCTAACTTTAGACCTCCGTACGAATACCACTAACTCTGTACATTGTATGATTCACTAATGTTATCATCTTCTCGCTTCGAGTGGCAACCTGTAATATTGGCCAAATGTCATCTTTCACTGTCTCTAGTTGTTTTAAATTGATGACCAGCAACACCTGTGTTTAGTTATCACGTGCAGAAAATGTAATCTATTTGTGAGCTTAATACAACTAAACAAATGTCAGGAACATTAGCAGCAATGAAAAATGAGATCCTACACCTGCAACGACATTTGAAGGATGATTTTTATCTGAACTCTTTGGAGAATACAAACACAATGGCCAACGGATGATGCCAATAACATCATTTGCTCGTGGACACAAAACTGAGGAATAAACATCAAAATATATTAGCGCGATGTCTCACTATTTATTTCATCATTTTATTTGAATGATGATTTTTGCTAATGGTGCAGCGCACGCTAGGACAGGGCCTCTTCGCGAGCTGTACATCCAGGCTATGTACGTGTCAGGCTGTACATTCAGACTATGTACGTAGAAGATCTTAATTTTCTCAGTTTTAAGCTAATCAATTTATGCATACCTGCTCTTAAATTTAACCAAACAATATTGTTCTAAAGTATTCAACTCAAAAAATGAGCGATATTAATTTTTGATGAAACCAAACGGATGGCGCGATGTGATTGCTTATTAATCACATCTTCGTTAGAGTGAAGATTAAATCATAAAAGTTGTATGATTCGAAGTTATTTTTGAGAACTGGAAAGGTTGAGGTCGATTTTCAAATTTTCATTGACCAAGAGGCAAAATCGAAATTAGAGGCATTGCATTAAACGAAGGCAAAATCGAAAAAATTATCACGAGCTAAAAATCACTGTTGAGAAGTTAGGTATTTATATACAAAATTTCGTTCATATCTATTCAGTAGTTCAGAAGAAATTTTTTGATCGCTGCAAATTTAAGCTCCTATGGCTGTTTAAATCACGAATGAAAGAAAACTCGCGAACGAAGGCAATATGGGAAAAATTTTTACAAACTAAACATCACCGTTAGGTCCTGATGAATAACGTGAAACAAGTTTCATCGAGCTGCGTTCATTAGTTTGGGAGATATTCATTGAGCATTGAATTTGGGAACCGGCCGCGAGCCCGGCCGTAAAATTGTGCGAGGCTTAATTAAAACGGAGGTTGACTGGAGTTCAAATAGAATAGAAGTTTCGGCACTAAGGAAATAGGCCCGTTGTCTGCTACCGATTCTTGTACTTTTCGTGACTTGATTTCACAAGGGATCTGGCCTTTTGAACTCGATCTTTCCATAACTGACGGTTGATTGAGATAGCTGCTGGACTTATTGCAAGGCTCGTAAGGTGCTAGGCATATCAAGACTGAACATATGCTCTTGCATAGCTTTGTCTACTCTGTTCCTGAAGGTGTTCATGCTCGAAGCGTCAACGATGCTATCAGGGAGGCTGTAGTTTATAGCCGTTGCCCCTGGTGTTGGTTCTTGTTTGAATTTGCCCCAAATGAATATTTATTTTATTGACCTGACTTGAGCTGCCGACCACTCTGGAGATTTATTTTCAGATAATTTTTACAGAAGGAAAGACAACTTTTTTTGCGCGATTACCATTAAATCGGCTAAAAACGGACAAAGTAATAATTTTGCATGAATTTAATGATTACTGGTTATATTTTTTCAATCTTATTTGATTTTGAAAGTTACCATGATGCTTTAGAACATATTTGGAATCATTTATTATGTTTTATGTCCAATTAATCTTTAAACACTTGTTTATCGATGCATTGGCCATTGCCAAAAGCAAAAATATTTATCGCGTATTCAGAAGTTAGACAGGACCTTCAGTAATGGTTTGTTTACCTTGTCTCCATAGCAACCATCCTTAAACTTGTTTGGCTGTAAACCCGCAATGTGTAGTCGATTGTAGATTTGTAGGCAGGTGAGTTCTAGTTCATTAATGATAAACTGTTATAGGACATAGGTTGTTACAAATATGATGCTCTTATTGTTTTAATTTGGAGTAATAATTGTTGATAGTATTATCAGTCACAAAAACTCAGTTTTTTGTATCCATGACACTTATTAGACATTTAGAAGTCTGTATTCAGACAGACTATGTTTCACACTTTTATTTTGTTAGACAAATGAAAATCATATAAATTTCTTAGATTCGACTAGAGAGGCATTCTGAGGCAACTTTAGAAGAAATCCCTCTACTCAAAAGATGCAAGTCTTTATTTAAGTTATGCCATGGATGGTAATTGGTAGTCCAATCATCACAAGTGCTTATTATATGAACCTGTTGCATTTGAGTGATCACACTGATCAGTGATGTGAGTTACTTTAATTTATTAATCTTTGAACTAGGCAAGAAATGCATTGTAGGTTTGTAGCAGAGAAAAGTTTGATTACTAAGCAAATATCTTTTTGAATGCTAATTAAAATTATCAAATTTCCTTCTGTTCTCAATGTATCCAAAAAATGCAAATTGTAAGGAATCTTCTGTGATATCTGGTTTAGCTATTATCAACAAACATGACAACAAGAGAGGGGCTGGGTAAATGGAGACAGTCCTCCAATATTTCATAGAAATGTTGTAGCAACTAAACTAATTGGAATATTGCAAAACTAAAAATAGTGGCATAAAGTTTGACATTTTTCCTATCTATGTATCATAAAGCAAATTAAGAAATCATACATGTACTACCTCTAAAAAATCCCTGAATTAGGCTGAATAAAAAATGTGAATGTGAGATTTTGAAAGTATACCTCTATCAAGGTCTGCAGCAAATAAAATATTTGCCGTATTATATGTTTTTACTTAAATAAAAGACTTAAAAGTTGAACATAGGAGTTGGCTTAAAAATGTGATTGATAGAATTTGCATAGCTCATTCCAAAAAAAATGGTAGCCATTTCTGTACAATGGGGCAATAAGGGACAACCCTAAAAATGCTTTTACAGTAGAACCTTGGTTAGAAAAGGCTCCAGTTGACAAAAAATCAATTGACAACAAAAAATTTTGATTTCATTTACCTGGCTCAAAAAAAATTAACTTAACAAAATTAATGCTTCATTGGTCATTACAAAATTGTGCATTGAATGTCATATATGGAATTGTGCACTGGCCAACATAGAATGAAAAGTAATTAACCTAAACTATGATTTATTTGAAAAAAATTATGGTTGTTACTCAAATATTCCTTTCTGTTTCACATAGGTATGTTTTTTTACTATCTTTTTAGGGCATTTTTGCATTTATGGAAAAAATGCACCATTGTGCTAGCCATGTCCTTCTGTTTGTCTGTCTGTCCGTCCATGACTTCACGTTTTCATTGATGAGAAAATGCGCTCTATGTCACTCTTTGGAGTGAATACCAAGTTAAATTTTTTTGTTATGGTGAATTCACTTGACTTAATGAAAATGATGCAAAATTACAAGCCATTCTGTAAGCTTATAGGTACAGAAGAACAGCTATATGGCTGCTTATATAAAGCTTGCAGCGGACAAGATCATTGTGAATGCTCAATGGCATGTCCATGGATACAGTACTAACATTACATTAATAATATGGTAATGTATGGATATGGTAATATCATCGATAAAGGAAAAATAAAACAAATGAACTTTTAAAAACCACGTTTTCTTAACGGAAAAACAAAACATTAACTCTTACATAACATTAAAGTTATGTAGAATGTTATGTAATGCTATATAAAAGTTAATGTTTTTCTTTTTGTCCATTAAGAAAATGTGGTTTTTAAAAGTTTTTTTATTTGTTTTATTTTATTGTTTTTAGTTTTGTAACCACCAGAAAAACATGGTTTTAAAAAGGTTTTTATATTTATTTATTTTCTACTTTTTAGTTTAAAAAATTTAGCAATTCAAATCATTTTCCAGGGTTGGCAACTCTGGATGTTCGACAAAAAAAAAAATACAATTCCCAACCGTGAATTTTTAGGTTTTTTTATTTTTTCCATTTTTTTAAAACTTATTACTTCTGATGACCAAATCTTAAATTGTTAGGCAGCATAAGCATGCATGCCAAATTTTAAGTTTCTAGGATCTTCAGAAGTGCTCTAAAATAAGGTTTGAATTTTTTATGACAGACAGACACAAAGGTGATTACAGACAGACACAAAATGAAGATAAGAAAAACGTGGTAACAAGTAAAAATCACAGAAAATGTCATTTATTCCACATCTACATCATCTACAAAGGAAGAGGAGGTCTTCAGAGTACTGTACACTCTTCATGCTTGTACAGTACTCTTCATGGACGAGTACCCTCTGCATGCTTCAAACATTTTAAAATTAAGGTTTATTTCAAGTTTACCAAGAGCTTATCACTCAGGCCACCAATTGTGCTGAACTGAAACCACTGCTAGTTTTTGATTCAGATCACCTTTCAATTATTGTTGTATGTGACATTTTGTGTTTTGTGTCTTGTTTTAGTAAATTGTTTAGAGTTTTCCATGTTTCATGCCTTTTTAAATGTTACCTACCTAGTACCATCAAACAGGTTAATAAGGGATGGTTTTGAGCGTTTTTTGTTAATAACTTCTTACCATGAAACATTTCATAAACGAGTTTGGGCTTATTTTAAAGGTCTTTGCGAGGGCTATTGTATGGCATCTCCAAAAATATTCCATATGCTATTTGTAAGGTGCTAGATGCAATATAAAAGGCTCCTGAATTAATCTAGAAAAAAGGTAATAAGCGACACTTGAAATAAAACACAATTTTAAAACGTTTGAAGCATGCAGAGTGTACTCATCTATTACTAACAGTACTCTGAAGTCCTCCTCTTCCTTTGTAGATGATATAAATGGAGAATAAATGACATTTCCTGTGATTTTACTTTATTGATTTTACTGTGATTTTTATCTTTATTGATATGATATTACCTTATCCATACATTATTGTAGGTATTATTAATGTGATATTACTGTATCCATGGACATGCCATTGAGCATTGACAATGACCTTGTCCACTGCAAGCTTCATATCAGCAGCCATGTAGCATTCTTCTAAATCTGTAAGCTTACAGGATGGCTTGTAACTTCACACAATTTTTATTGAGTCAAGTGATTTCACTATAACATAAATGATTGATAAAAAAAACATACCTGAAACAGAAAGGAATATTTTAGTGAGAACCATCATATTTTTTGGAGAAATAAATAATTGTTTAGGTTATTCACTTTTCATTCTTTGTTGCCCAGTGCTCAATTCTATCTATGACATTCTATGCACAATTTTGTGATGACTGATGCAGTAATTTTTTGTTAAGTGAAATTTTTTTTACTGAGCAAGGCAAATGTAATCAAAAATTTTTTGTTGTTAATTGATTTTTTCATTAACTGGAGCCTTTCCTAACCAAGGTTCTACGGTAAATGCAATTTTAGTGGTGTCCCTTATTACCCCGGGGGATGTCCCCTATTACACCGTTTTGCAAAAATGGCTGCCATTTTTTCTTGGAATGAGATATGCAAATTCTGTCAATCACGTTTTCAAGCCAACACCAGTATGCAACTTTTATGTAAGTAAAATTTTTCAATATGACAAATATTTTTTCTGCTGCAGACAGCAGAGGTAGTTTTCCAAAATTTCACTTTTCACACTTTGTTACAGGGATTTTTTAGAGGTAATAAATGTATGATATCTCAACTTGCTTTATGCTGCTTAGATAGTAAAAATGTTGAACTTTACGCCACTATTTTTAGTTTTGCAATATTTTGATTAGTTTAGCTGCTACAACATTTCTACAATATGTTGGACTGTCCCTTATTACCCTGCCTGTCCATTATTACCCCATTTGAAGGTACTCCTTCTGTCCTTCTGACCACATTCAGCATTTGTTTCCATGTCCAGCTACAGTCTTGATGATTTAAACTGCCAAAATAGTTTAAATTAATGTTAGACATAAAGTTTATGTAGGGCTAACATAAAATAGTTCTAAAAATTGGCAAAGCTCATTTCCCTAGCAATTATAACAAAAATTGCTAAAACAATGCCTGAGAATTTAGGTAGATAAAAATTTCAAAACTCTCTAAATGTTTTATGACATGAAAGAGATATCTGGCGGTAAATGTTTTGATTTCATGTCATTGTGATAGCTCCCAAATGACTTTAAGGCAAAGTTACAGGACCAAGTGACTTTTATAAAAAATTTTAATGTGTGGGCTCCTTCTACAACTCAAATAGGCATAGGTTGTTTTTAAAGGCCAGCACTACACTGGTAGCTTTTTATCAGTGAAAAACAAACAAGCAAAACTCTAAATATTTTAGAATAAACTTGCTGAATTTTCCCTATCCATTGACTATTGCCATGCACAATTTGTCCTATCCTTGTCCTTTGCCTTATATCTATAGGAAATGGAGGAGTTTCATTAAATTTCACTTGCATTATTTGTTTAAAAACCATCCATGAAACTATTGTTTTTCCTATTATTTCCTGGAAAATTTGATCAAAATTTTAATTAGTACCGTAAAATGGGGTAACTTAGACCACTTTTTTTTATAAATGATGCCATTTTTTTACTAGCTAAATTAAACTTTAACTTAAACTTAAACTAAACCCCCATTTGCAAACTATGATTAAAGGCCAGCACTACACTGGTAGCTTTTTATCAGTGAAAAATAAACAAGCAAAACTCTAAATATTTTAAAATAAACTTGCTGAATTTTTCCATTTTTCCAGTGATGTGCATTGCACATCACTGGTACAAAATCATTTACTACAATTTACAAATCATTGGCCAGAGGGTTGGGCTACAAGAGCAGGATATTTCTACCTAGACAACTTGCATGCTGCATAAGCTCCTCTAAAATTCTAGTTCTTTAGATAAAACTATACAGAAGTTTACAGTAAATTTATTCAAAATATTTCAAGTAGTCTCTAGTATTGAAGAACATTTGGTTGACATAACAAAAGTTTAAAAGAGTTAGTAGGATTCTAAAATAGTCTCAGAAATGTCCATTATATTGAGCAAATTGTGAAATGTAGTAAGGCTTATATATATGTAGCTTTTGGATAGAAGATTTTTCATGAAGAAGAAATTCTAATCTTCCTTGTTATTTCAGAAAACATCTTGAAGATGGAGCTGATTGAAAATTAATTCCAATTATACTTCAAGCAGTTCAAGGTAGTTAGTTATACAAGCTATTGAGGAAAGGTCTTCAAGAACTTAGGATTTGATTGCTATTAACATAACATAGTGATGTCGGCGTTGCAGTGTAGGCCTGATGTGGCCTGTTGCCGATGTGATAATGTCGCCTATTCCCTGGATGTGATAATCTCTAAATAATTTTCAATCTTAATGTCACTTGATATGAATGAGTTGATAAAATTAGCAGGGATCACTGAAAAATGATACTTGAGTCTTAAAATTAGCCTTTGGAAATACCTGCACTTGAAAGTCACTAGTGTGCCATCAATGGGACATGAGTCATAGATTATAGAATATAGATTACAGCAATATGTTATAAACATAAATGAATATATTCATAGTAAAAGTATCAATAGGGTTCAGTTGTGTTAGAGTTAAGACAAAAGAATTGTAAAGCTTCCTTATAGCTGCATCTTGGTGCAGTGGCAATTTATGTGTAGGTAATTAATTTTTTTGTGCAGCAAGAATATTGATAAAAAGTCATAAATATGAATTTGGAATGTCTTTTAAATATTAATTTACTAGTATTATATTATGATTAACATATTTAATTATAAATAACATAAACCCATGCTTGAAAAATTTCCATTACTATATTCACCTTAAAGGGAAATAATTGATTATCTTCCTAATTTCTCCTCATGTTGTAGTGCTTATTCTATCATTGTTATTTTCAAGAGTGCACCTAGAAATTTCTAGCCTTGCAACTTTTCCATGACCATCACTACAAAATTTCTAGCATTATTTTAGCAATTATTTTTTATCTAATATCATCTCAGTTGCGCCTTTGTACACAAAAACTTGAAAATTGTCCTTCTTTAGAATCATTCTTTTGCCATCATTGGTTATTTCGTTCATCATTGATTGATTATTATTTTGTTCTTACACACTGGAACTCTGTTCAAGTAACGAAAAAATTGTTACATGAATGTGTTCCCTACATCTAAAATTGTCAGTTTTTCTGATGTTTTCATTAAATTGTTGAGTCAGATTATACCAATAAGTATCTAGGATGGCCAGAACATTTGAAACTGTCCAACATAAAGAAACGGTTCACTTTGGCAATTTGAAATTGGTACTAACTGAATGAAGAATAATATTTGAATTGAATTAAGTTCCTTCCAGATTTTGCATATATCAAACAAGTATGATACTGTGAATTTTCCTCCCTGAATTTGTTGAACCTCAAAAAATGATTAAATTATTTGTAGGTAAACCTAAATTATTTAAGCATTGTAATTGACCTGAAAAATTGTTTCTCTTTTCCTGCCCAATCTATGCATTATTATAACATTTTTTTTCTTTTGAGAAGTATTTATATTTGATCAGATCAATTGAAATGGTTTTGGTGTTCCAGGTTTTAGATCATGGCTGATGATGACGACGACCACTCCAGGCCGACGTCTCACAGCAGCTCTGGTAGACGGCGTTGGGAAATGCACTCTAAGGAGTCTTTTGAGACAACCTTGGCCGTTGAAACCCCATCTCCAGCTCCGAGAAACATTAGGAATGTACTTAGTGCAAAGAACTCATCTAGTGAACTACCTCTAGCCGCTTATGGTAATAAAATGGTAGGAGCGGCTGATAACAAGTCACGTGTTAAGTCAGCCGCTCGCAAGAACAGCGCCCTGAGCCGTGAAACCAGCGCAGAAATACGACACGCGCAGAAAATGGCTGAAGGCAGACGAGCTCGTGGAGCTAGTGCTAATAATGACGCTAAGATTTTCAAAGAGAATAAATCTACCAAACCGGGTAAAGTGCCAGCACCCACAACAAGGAGCTCTTCAAGGAATTCTAAGCATTTGTCATCAGAAGATGTCTCCAGTTCCGATATGGCACGGCCTGATGAACTGTTAACCAAACCCCCCAAACATGACAACATCCTGGCTGATGCTCTCGCGGCTAAACATTTCTCTATTCTGAGTGCTGCTAATATGACTAAACGTTCCCGCCCGTCCTCGCAAGAAACAGCCTACACTGAAGACAGCGTTTCGCGGGAAGAAGGCTACGAAACTGATGATCATAAGTTCCGTAGAGTGAAGCACGTTACTAGCCATGAAAAGGAAGAGGGTAAAACTCACGAGACGTACACTCAGGCTAGCGCTCCCCCTCTTGAAAAAATACCTAACAATAAGCACAGTAATACTTCTCGGAAAAATAGTAGTAGAGACATTTTCTCTAAAACCCCGACGAAATCTTCCTCGAGTTCTCCGTCCAGCAGCGAAACCAAGAAAAAACGACGAAAATCTAGAAAAAGAGACAGTGTGAGACCTGTTCCTGATTCGTACATCAGTGAGCAGCTGCAGAAACTCAGGGATGATATTGTCGATTCCAGTTCTGAAATCCGACACCAGGTGTGCGATAACGGACAATTTGGGGCAGAAAACCCCAGCCTATTGCCGCTGCCGAGCTTAGTCCTTCCTAATACACGCGCTGAAAAAGACTTGGGGGATAATCAAAAATTTGAATCAACTGTGCGTGCAATTTACTGCGAAAAAGTTCGCGGGTTTGCCCTCGCCAAGGACTGGCAGAGGTATGCTGCAGAAGCAGGTCTTACTGTGGAAAGCGGCCACTGTGAACGCTTACACCCAAATTGGCCCTCAAGTCGCGCCAGCTTAGCAGCGAGGCTTCAGACCAGCTTCCGTACTTTCTCTGTTTTCTCGCAAGGTCTCCTAGCGGGAGTGAGCTTGGCGCACTGCGTCCTGGTAAGATTACAATGCTCCGACCGAAAACTACGGAACAAATGTTGTGTACGCTTGTTAAGTCTTTTATCTAATGTCATATGTCAACCAATTTAATCTTGATGTCATAAGTCATGCAGTTTAATCTTGATGTCATATGTCGACCAATTTAATCTTGATGTCATATGTCGACCAATTTAATCTTGATGTCATATGTCAACCAGTTTAATCTTGATGTCATATCTCAACCATTCATGAAAGAATTTATATTGCAATAAACATTATTTTTTTCAATTCTATATTAATCTACCGCCTCTGTTTTTACCGTGCATTCATGTTTTCTGACGTCTAAGTTGCATTTTTAATGCCATAAATGCAGGTTCATTAATAGTACAGGTATTCCTATGTATTGCAGGTATTCCTAATCGCTGAGTCATGGCAGGACGTTACGTCGGCATTACTACCTCGTCTCACGCACGTCTTTTATTCGCTCATCGTCTTCCTAACTCTCATTTGCTTCGTAGCTTCGTGTGACCGGTAAGCGTGTTACCTCTGCCCTCCACTGGCGTGTCATGAGATTTGTGTGGTGAAACTTTTCATAATATTTTTTATCTTTGTCTGCATTCGAGGTCGCTTTGTTGAATTGCCTTTATCCATAACTACCAGCCTTGTGAAGACGGTTAGTTATTATTTCGCTAAAGTATTCACCGTCGTGTTTACCTCAGAGGCGACCTGTGCAGCGGGTCCGGCAGCCTGATTAAGCAGCACGGCGTTCATGTGCCATGGAGCGCCGCCCTGTACCTCACATCGCTAAGTGTCACGCTGGCCACCACTCGGGCTTCAGCGCTGCTGGTTCACCGCCATGCCCCACTGCCCGACGTTCACCAGGCGGGGGGTGTAGGCTGGTACGGCTGGATGTGCCTCGCCCGCACCATAGCCAACATCCTGGCATGGCTGGCCGTGGTGCCAGATCCTCACTCCGACGCGCTCGCGGCCAAACTCAATCATTGCATCGGAGGTCGCGACGCGCCAGATCGCCACTCATAGTTGCGCATGTAATAAATTTTGCCGAATTTATTTCCATGGATTTATAAAACTGTGCATTCTATCATATTCCTTTCGAAATAATCGCACATACCTTGCCAATAAAACTAGAGACTTGGATCTAATTAAATTTATGTTATTTATTAGGTATTTTCCTGAACATCCGCGATGAGAAAAATCATAGCAAATCTCTTTATTTCGAATTATACCACCCTCGACTGAATATCTTGAAGCCAAATCGTCTTGTTTCTAAAAATTTTTTGTTCTCTTGGAAGCATATACGTAACTTCATTTTCAGTACTCAGGACACTTCTGCGTAAGTCGCCTGTGTTATTTTAAAAATTTATCCTCATATGCGCAAAAGCTTATTTGACCTCTCTGTTGTTGAATACTTCTAAGCCCTTTGTTATTTGCTTCTGCTCTTTATTTATTCAGCGATGTGTTTATTCTGTCTTGTTTATTTTTATTACACTTGGCAATAAAAAGTCCATCTATTATATGTTCTCTTCAATTACCTCCATCTGGCAATATTTCTAGCAAACACCTGTGAACTAACAGTGTAGAATAATTAAGATATTTAACTCTTTTATCACGAAATGATCTATTTTTATTGCATATTTCTACAACTTCAAGAAATTCTAACAACTTGATTGCATTAATCTTCAAAACTTTTTGATTTTGAAACTTTTGAAGGATCTCCTCGGGTCGTCCGTCTAAGATTAGCGATGCCTTTAAGTGAGTATATTAATTCTTTTGAATTCTGTTAGCAATTGTCCCTTACGGTGTGATTAATGGTGCTTTTATTTTCGGTTGAAGTCATTTTTTTATTTTTTTTCCTATTCCGTTCTTTGATAAGATTTTTGTATTATTCCAGTAATTAGCATACGAGTGTTATGAACGATCGCTAACTCGAGGAATTTATATTTTTCCAAGTAAAATTTTCTCTTCTGATATCTGTTGAGGCACGAAGATATGCTGCACAAAGACTTAACGACGATGACCCTCAAAGGCGAAAGTTTTGCGCAACTTTTGCAATGGCCGACCTTGCCTGAGGGACCAGCCGCTATTACACCTATCAAGCATTTGATCTTTAGAAAGTTGTTCAGTGTTCTTATAACATTTCTTAAGTGTTCTTCATCCTATTCTTAAGTGAGTGACAAGAGATAGTTACCGCAATAGTTACCGCCTGCGTAGTGCAGTTCCGATAACTCGTCAAGTTTTGATATGAGGAAAACCGATCATTGCAATCGTGCTTTTTTATATCTTGTATCGAAGTAATCTTTGCAAGGTTCTTCGAGCCGGAAAATTAACGTTTTTTTTATATATTTAGCTGGGCATCTTCAGCTCTTTTTTTAATAATGACAAAGGAAACCGGGAAAGAGCTGTGCAAAAAATCCTTTCAGAAGCATGCAAATACTTCTTCGTGAATTGATAGCACTAATTAGCTACGCTGGAAGTTCTTCAAAGCTTGAGTTGTTAGCTGAGCAACATATCAGCGTGCGGGAACTCTCCCTTCCAAACACTGAATGGTTAAAATTATTGTACAATTAATTATTTACTCTGCTTCGTGATATACTTGAATAATTTAAGTAAGATCCAAATTATGTTCGTTTACGTTGTCGTCTACGCTTTGCGTTGTCGTACACTTGATTGAGGCGTGAATAATTAAACACGACATAAGATTTAGATAATTATTTTGTCTAACCAAAGTTCGTTCAAAATGCTTTACAATCGATTTTAATGCATCAGTAGTCAAAATTTGTAAGGCTGACATCAGTGTGAGTAATACTATGAAAGAATTATTCCAAAATCATGACTTTACAGAATGTTATAATATAGAGTTCTTACTAACCTACAATATTCCCGATTTATTTAATCCATCGAGGTAAGTAAAATGTTCGACACCAATTTCGAAGCATTAAATCGCTCCAAACTCATTTCCTGACCAGATTTGTACAACTGTTTACAATAACACGCACTTGGGTCAACACCCTGGATCGTGTCGAGTCTACCTTCATATAATGGAATTTAGGTTCTGACTTGCATTCTAATGTTTAGATGTGGGCGTCCTCAACCTCCTGACTTTCCCTTTAAATCAAGGCGAAGGAGACCGTCAAGGCTGCAGCCTCCCACGCTACCTCAACTCTACAAATGTTGTTGCTAACATGAACGCGCACTTCAACTCGCTGCTCTCGTCCTAGCTATTAGATTGCGAATATTCCTCGAAGATTAACAGACAGCAAATGGGTAGATTAT
Source organism: Hyalella azteca (assembly GCF_000764305.2). Classification (NCBI taxonomy): domain Eukaryota; kingdom Metazoa; phylum Arthropoda; class Malacostraca; order Amphipoda; family Hyalellidae; genus Hyalella; species Hyalella azteca. Next base: position 89,333 of record NW_025934535.1, on the reverse strand, counting down.
AATGCTTTGAAATTATTTCTGTTTGAACAGTGCGCTTAGAACTTGCGATTGTAGGGAAAATTGAGGAGACTGCATTGTTTCAAGGTGCTACAGAAGTGCTCGACTGCGTTGTAAGTTTCACCTTTTAATCCATTTTTCATAACGAAACTCGTATATTTGAGTCCTCGTTGTAGGATCCATGGTTGAACTATATATATTACTAGTTCAACCATGGTAGGATCAGCCTAGCGTGGCTCGAAACGGATGTCTGCAGCACTACCGTTCATCTTGGTCGCGGCGGAAAGCGCAATCTCAGCTTTGCATCTTTCGGGCTAAATATTCTACAGGACCAAATTTCGAAATATTTAGACAATCATTTGCTCCTCTTGGGGGGAACCTTAGGGAAAACGATTTTCTATCTTTCATAGAAGTGAATATTCCTCTTCTCTTTTTCAGTACCACATTTTTCTACCTAAAGGATATTTAGTGAAGGTAGCCACAGCATAGGCGTCACCTCGTGAATCCGCACGATCGCTTGCCAAGATCCTGTTAATTAATCTTTCTCGCGCACTAATCTGGCGTGTCTTCTGCTAGGCTTTAGTTACATTTATATTATCTCGTGCAGTCTTTTAAGAAGACTTTTCTTGATGCTTCATTTTACTCATTCACACGAAAATAAAACAAAATTAAATAAAATCTAAAAAAGGTCCTATGACCGCATCTTTCCTAAACTGACGATAGTTTGAAACGACTGCTAGACTTCCACCAGGTTCAATATGGTGCTAGGCATTTCAATTTTGAACATATATTTCTCCATAGCTTTATCTAGTCTGTTCTTGAACGCGTTTATATTCGGAGTGTCAACGATGCAATCGACGAGGCTGTTCCGCATGTCAGTGACTCGAAGCGAGAAGAAATGTTGTCGCGTGAATGAGTTGCAACGTAGTTTTTTTAGTTTATATCCGTGGCCCCTGTGAATATAAAAATCTTGGATATACGCGGAAATAAATCTTGGATATACGCTGGAACATCGTCTTTATACTCTTAACATCAAAAGTCATTTGCCATCAGAAACCCAATATCAAGAACTGCCCTCGCTCGTATCTGGAAATAGCTTTACCGTCACTTCAAGAAAAAGTATTCGACGCAGTGTCAGGCTGCTGCCGTCACTGATCTGCCGAATGCAGTTCAGGGCAATAGAGGGTCGATATTTCCCTCTGATACTGAGGGGAGACTTTATGTTTGCACGTGAAAAGTGCACATCAAAGTAATGCTTCTTGAAATATTACTTTTGACAAGTATTTCGGGATGGTGTGGAATATAGAGAAGAGGAATGTCAGTACGAATTTAACGTTTTTCCTGCACCGAGCAGTAATCGCGGCTCAGAATTCTAACAGTGTGACAATTTATTAATTTTTTTGTCGAATTGATCAAAAAAAAATTTTGCAAGAAGAAAATAACAAAACAAGTGAAACAAAATACATTATAATTGTAACTTCTCAGTCACTCGCTTAACATCGTATTATTTTAGCAGCCCCAATTACTGAACTGCTTCCAAGTTAATTACTGAATTTTACATTAAAAATAAATTTTGTATAGATGACAAACTTTGCAAAAATTCAAAGAAATCGGGTAGATTCCATCTGCTTAGGAGGTTTTTCAGCTATTTAGCTCGTCTCTATTTTGCTTGGAAATAGGCATTTAGATCCGTTCTCAGAAACACATGTCACCTCAAGCAAGTTAATTTCTCTCACTGAATTTGTTTATTGCGCAATAAGTGTGAGCTTTGGAGTGATTGCCGAGGTATCTGCCATGATATGGCACGTGTTTTTAATGTGCTACGTATTAATTGAGCCTGAGAGCGGTTGTGATCGCAAACATTTTCAACAACTTCATACAAGTGATTAAGTGACAACTTTCGACAGTAAATATTGTTTTCGTATCTTAAACTTGTGACGGCATGGTGTTAGAAATAGGATTTGTCCAAGATGAAGAACATAGCATGCGCATCGCAAATTTGGGAAGTCCGAAGAAGTTTCGCAGGGCGCTTCCTGGAAACGCGTAATGGATACGCTGAGTTGTTACGCGTAATTGATACGCTGGGCGGCTAAGCGTAATTGATAAATTGATACACTGGGCGGGTACAGGTAATTTAAACAATGAATGGACACCCGTAGTCGATACGCGTAATTGATACACTGAGTGAACTAATTGAGTATACGCTGGGTTTATAAACCGAGTTGATACGTTGAGTGGATACGCTTACTTTATACGCTGAGTTGATACGTTGAGTGGATACGCTTACTTTATACGCTGAGTTGATACGTTGAGTGGATGCGCTGAGTTGATGCGATGGATTTATACGCTGAGTTGATACGATGGATTTATACGCTGGGTTTATACGCTGAGTTCATACGCTGAGTGGATACGGTGAGTTTATACGCTGGGTTGATACGCTAAGTTGATGTAGCCGATTCTTGTACTTTTCGTGACATTTTCACAGATCTAAACATTGGCTTTTTAACAAGATCTTTTTATCTGACGTTGGTTTACGTCATTGCTGCACATTTACTGGTTCCGTACGGTGCAAGGCATTTCAAGACTGGATATATACCTTTGTATAGCATTGCATAGTCTGTTTTTGAACGCGTTCATACTCGGAGTGGCAACGATTCGGCGACTCGAAGCGAGAAGAAATGTTGTCGAGTGGATGAGTTGCAGCGCAGTTTTTTAGTTCATAGCTGTAACCCCTGGTGTTGGTTCATGTTTCAAATTCTAGTAATCCTTCTGGGACCTTGTATAAGCCATGAGTATATTCGTGTATACTGCAATGAGGTCACCACGCAGACGTCGATAACTGAGGCTTGAAAGCTTCATAAACTTTAATCTTTCTCCATAAAACTTGCCCTCCAAGCTTGGAATTATCCTTGTTACACGTCTTTGAACACCCGTCAACTAAATTGTTATCCTTTTCTAGTTTTGGTGACCACACGACGTTTCCAAACTCTATGTTCGGATGCACGACAGCGACAAACACAGCGTCATCGCTTCTGCATCTAGGAACTCGAAAGAGCGTCTGATCAGTCCAAGTCGTTGATTGGCTTTGTTAACTTGAGCTTCAATATGCTTAGAAAATTTTACCTCATTGTCGACATTAACTCATAAATCTTTTTCCATTGTCGACTTCGACATCATCACTCTGTCGTTGCAACCGTGTCTTCTCATGCTGTAATCTTGTTGTTCATTATTCTTGCCAAGGTGGATTACTTTGCATTTGTCAGCATTAAAACTCAGCTGCCACTTATCAGCCCAGTCAACCAGCCTGTCAAGATCACCTTGTAACTGTACTTTTTGCGACGTATTCTTCACTGTATTATAAATTTTTGTGTCGTCAGCATACATCGAGCAAACGCTTGACGCAGCTTTTGGCAGATCGTTTATAAACGCAACGAATAAAACAGGCCCGAGAACGTTTCCTTGTGGAACGCCGCTGCGCACTGAAGCCCAGTCTGATACGGCCACATTAATACTGACACATTGTCGTCTCCCTACTAGAATATCTCTGATCAATTTGAGTAAAATACTCTCAATTCCCAAAGAATTTAATTTACGCAACAGCCGCTCGTGTGGGACACTGTCAAATGTTTTGGCAAACTCGAGGTACACTGCATCTACTGGCTCCCTTTCGTCCAGCAGGCGAGTCAAATCGTTCAGAGTCGACAAGAGGTTAGTGGTGCAGGATCTCCCGGCAATAAAGCCATGTTGACAGCCTGATAGGAGATTATTAACGTTCAAATGATCGATCAATCGATCCCTCACAACAGATTCCATTACCTTGCAAACGACACTTGTCAAACTGACAGGGCGATAATTGCCCGGGCAGCTTTTTTTTCAAGATCCCTTCGTTCAAAGTTTTTCGAAAAATGACGTCAGAGTGCCGGCTAGGAGGTTGTCTATTTCACGTCGCCAATAGCGTGAGTCGCTACCGGGTTAAACAAGGAGAGGGCTAGCACTAGGAAATGTTTATGAACATATCGCAACAAGGAGATGAAGAAATTACTCGAATGCGGTAGTTTTGGGAACCTATCTTGATCGAATTGAAATTAACAATGTTCTCATGTGGAGTAATACTGTCAAATGCTTTGGCAAAATCGAAGTACACTACATCCACTGGCTCCCATTCGTCCAGCAGGCGAGTCCAATAGTTCAACGTAGACAAGAGGCTTGTGGTGCAGGATCAACCGGCAATAAAGCCATGTTGACAGTCTGATAGGAGATAGTGAACAGTAAAGTGATCGATATATATAATCCGATCCTTCACAATAGATTCCATTACCTTACGCACAATACTTGTCACACTGACAGGATGATAGTTACTGGGACTTCTCCTCTTGTCTTGTCTTGTCTGTATTCAAATAATAATAAATGTTGTCGTGTTAGATCTGCATTTTTTCCGAAAGATCTGCGTTTCCGAAAGAGTTTAAAACCTGTATTGACAAAAGCACCTCCCAGCCAATCTCTGTCAAGGGCTTCGTTGTGCGGCATTTAGAACGCAGTACAAATGTCCGTTGCTTGTTTTTACACGGAAGAACTTGGCCCCGTCGCTATGGCAACGACGCATAAATAGCGACGTCTCCAGATTCCCAATTTGGACGCATAAAACAGGCAGTGATTTCCTCGAATACCTAGACAATATCTGCAGCTGAAGTGCGATTTAAATAGCATTTTATTGCACATTAAATTCCTTATGAGTACGTTCACGACGCATCTGTGGCTAGTGTTTTTATCGCTACTTCTCTTTTGGTTTATTATTTTTCACTTTTCTCATCACTTTCGGTGATGAAATTATTTCTGCTATTAAGAAAATATATGTGTTATAAAGCCGCGGAAAAAGTATAGCCTAAATACTAGGTACTGATTGGGCTGGCGTTTTCACCCAAGATCTCATCTCATTTTTTCATCCTGTAGACCCCGAGCACCAGACTACTAGTTGCTGGAGACTAAGCTTAATTAAACTCAGAGACGCACTCCTATACGCGCTTGAGTCTGAACTTAAGCTCCGAGTCTCGCTGCTGCCAGTCGCTGGAGTCTGAACTTAAGCTCCGAGTCTCGCTGCTGCTAGTCGCTGGGGTCTGAACTTAAGCTCCGAGACTCGCTGCTGTTAGTCGCTGGAGTCTGCATTAATAATTGTAAAATATAATGCGAATCAATCTGAATTCTGCTCCGCTGATGCGCTTTTCGCACAGCATAAAAAGTTCTGCATGCCAATGTGTTGATGTTGTTCATATATACTTTGCAGGTGATATTTTGGGTTTTACTTACCATCTCAATCGCGCTTTCTTTGCACTTTTCGTATTTGATCAGACAAAAAATCATGCAAAAAAATAATCATTTCCCTAAATAAATACAATATACTTATAATAAAGGCTCCTCGGCAAAAATCCTCCTCGGAGACTTTCAGGTATACCGTTGAGTTAAACGTATAAGCAATGGCGTTCGAATTATTTGTAATTTTGCATAGAGCATTCAGTAATGGGAAACGAAATTCTGAAAAAATTGCAGCCACGCAAGACAAGTATGAAATAACCATTATTTGTATTGTCTGCATGGGAACTTGCGCGTCTTAAAGTCAAATATACAGATGTTGGCCGGTTGCAGTGTATACCTGCCTACATGCAGCACGTCTAAACATTGTAAACGGTTCAATGCTGGCGGTTGTAGAGGACGTTTAGAAGCGAGTGCATTGAATTGTGTAACTTCCACGATACATCAGCTTGCAGTCAGACTGTGCGATGGAGGACACGCAACACCGGAGCTCTGAGCTAAATCTCAGGCTCACGCTGTCTCAGTTACACTTTTTGCCTCACCAACTCGGTGGGATAAAGCCTTCTGCTGTGCCTCAATCACGCTTTATGTCTTACCAACTCGCTGGGACAAAGCCTCACGCTGGGCCTCAATCACACTCTATGCATGTCTCACCAACTCGCTGGGACGATAAAGCCTCACGCTGGGCCTCAATCACGCTTTATGTCTCACCAACTCGGTGGGATAAAGCCTTACTCTGGGCCTCAATCACGCTTTATGTAACACCAACTCGCACGGACAAAGCCCCATGCTATGTTTCAATTACGCGATGGGTCTCAAAAACAAGTTAGGTCTCAACCGCTCGCAAGAGCTCAATCACGCATTGGGCCACAACCATGCGCTGGGTTCTAATCTCTCGCTAAATTTTGAAAATACAAGAGGTTTCACTCACATGCTAACTTTTGAATACACGGGCTTCCATCTTTTGACCTTATGGGCTAGTGGCCTTATGAAAAGTTTAGGACGTCTTAGTCCACGGTCACACTGATGCGCCGCCTTCGTCGTCATCCGTCTCCATGCGGTGCGCAAAGCTGGCAACAATACTCCAAACTGGGGAGTACGAGAGCTCTGAAGAGTGTAATCATTAGCTCTGCTGCTCTCGTTTTAAATGTCCACCAGATCCACCCCATCCGTTTTCTGCTTGGTTGCGCCAAGGGTCATCGAACGTGGCTTCGGTACTCATCAACACTTCAAGATCGCGAACAAGTTGCTTCTCCTCAATTTCTATGCTGTCCGATGCCAAGTAGCGATGTAGCATCTCGACCTCTGTGCAAACTTTATATCTCATTACTTCGAACTTGTTTCATTTCTTGCAAGCTTTATGACAAGCATTCAACCTTGACTATTACTGTTTTATGGTGAGGTGCAATCCTCCGCATAACTTTACCTTTGTTAAGTCTGGGCCTCAATCACGCTTTATGTAACACCAACTCGCACGGACAAAGCCCCATGCTATGTTTCAATTACGCGATGGGTCTCAAAAACAAGTTAGGTCTCAACCGCTCGCAAGAGCTCAATCACGCATTGGGCCACAACCATGCGCTGGGTTCTAATCTCTCGCTAAATTTTGAAAATACAAGAGGTTTCACTCACATGCTAACTTTTGAATACACGGGCTTCCATCTTTTGACCTTATGGGCTAGTGGCCTTATGAAAAGTTTAGGACGTCTTAGTCCACGGTCACACTGATGCGCCGCTTTCGTCGTCATCCGTCTCCATGCGGTGCGCAAAGCTGGCAGCAATACTCCAGACTGGGGAGTACGAGAGCTCTGAAGAGTGTAATCATTAGCTCTGCTGCTCTCGTTTTAAATGTCCACCAGATCCACCCCATCCGTTTTCTGCTTGGTTGCGCCAAGGGTCATCGAACGTGGCTTCGGTACTCATCAACACTTCAAGATCGCGAACAAGTTGCTTCTCCTCAATTTCTATGCTGTCCGATGCCAAGTAGCGATGTAGCATCTCGACCTCTGTGCAAACTTTATATCTCATTACTTCGAACTTGTTTCATTTCTTGCAAGCTTTATGACAAGCATTCAACCTTGACTATTACTGTTTTATGGTGAGGTGCAATCCTCCGCATAACTTTACCTTTGTTAAGATTCTTGACAACAATATATTGTCAGCGCGAACTGTCAGAGATTGTCACTACCACCCCGACTATGCGGACACCGCAGGACTCCATCCTTCAGTCACGTTTCCATTTTACCAAACGCATCGACTACCGACATCATCACACAACCGTACAAAATCTCTTGCGTCAACACCGTCACAATTTCAATCCCACAGCACCGTCTCCGACCACCTGTATCACCACCGCTAATGACACAATCACCCCCGTCGTGATGTCTCAGCAATACACAAGTAATCATTACTGGCACAAGCAATCATAACTAGACACCAGCAATCATTGCTCCAGCTTCCGCAATCAGAGTTGTGTCGAGCAGCAAACGTTCCCTCGCGTCCTGTAGTGAAGTTAACGGCCGAAATGGGCCGACGAAATTGGCCGAAGTCTACGATCATTTACTGTCAATTTTATTGCGATTAGCGTCTCATATCGGCCGGGGGCGCTGCAAAATTTAGCGCTAACTGTAATAAGTAGAGGTAGCCTTGCGTGAAAGTGAGTATCAGCTTTAACCTGTGTTTATGCGTTGCTGACATGATTTGTTTATTCCTGTGAAACCGTATCATGCGGAGCTGTTTCATGTTGTGCCACACCATGTGGACCCGTTTCATGTGGTACTGTTTCGCGATGCAGAATTTAATATAGGACAGTATTTTGTGGAGCCATTTCATATATCGCAATATCCATGTGTTGCTGTCGGCTTGCTGTATCAGCGATGAAGATTCAAGGCAAGGCACGGGTTTATCAAATTGATCATTTTAAAAGCGATCAGAAACTGCGCAAAGCTGTTACCGTGTTGAGACATGTCACAATTTTTTGTTGTAGTATTCAGGCTAGACCAGGATTTAACTTGTATCGTAGTGCAAAACTCGCAGCATACGGTCTGAAAAGTCGAAGAATATGACCGATACTTTGAACACTAAATGTGCTGCACGTCATCGATGTATGTGCTGCACGCCATCGATTTATGTGCTGCACGCCATCGATGTATGTGCTGCACGCCATCGATGTATGTGCTGCACGCCATCGATGTATGTGCTGCACGCCATCGATGTGTTGTGTGCGCAGAATTTCGATGTTCGGCCGTCATCGCGCCGCGCGTGCTAGAAGACACCCTTTAAAATATATCTTTGATGTCAGGCTTAGCTTAAACTGGAAAATTATAAATAATTTAACATTATAGTTTCATAAATGCACGGTTTGGTTATTTCCACATACGAGCTTCAGCTTGATGAGCAGGATATTCTTTGTATGTTTTGGTTTTTATTCCTGCTCCCATTATCTAAACAGCAATAAATTCATGTGATATTTTAAAAGTTTTACCATCGCAAAAAGTATTGTAAATTGTCAATAATCAGTCGTATTTCATCTTCATTTACTTCTCGCAAAAGCAATCACTGCAAACTCAGTTACACTAGTCTTGATTGTAGATTTCCTGATTTTTAAAATTGGTAGATTTTCTAATTTTTATAATGGTAACTTAACTTATAATTTTAGTGCACTATACCCGCTTTCTATTAATATCTTTTGCCGAAAATTGTGCAGACGTTGAGCTTGCCGAGCCGCTCTGCGTGCGACTTTTTCCGCAAATCCAAACTGACTTAAAGAGAACTTAGCTCTTTATTGTGGTGACTTTTAGTACGCAAAAAATATACATTATGTTCTTTGCTACAATCCGGAGCTTCAGGGGAAAGAAATCTTATAAATATAACGACTTTTTTGTATTAAGATTCAGATTACTGTCAATGCCCATTGCATGATCCATTCTACAGTGGCGATATATAGAACAGCTACAATTTGGAACACATCACTTAGGTAATGTGTGAGACTGTCCAATTAACAATGAAATTATTGTTGTTTCAGATGTCATCTTAACCCAGTTTGAACGAGTACATATATGTGCACATCAGTGCTACGTCCGCTCTCTGCTCGTGCTGTAGTTTAGAATGTGTTTCAGTATTTGGACAGTAAGATCCATTTATTTTCCCAAGTGCTGCAGGCGGCTTCTTATTCCAGTGGCTTCTTCACAGCAAAAATTATCACCTCTGCTCTGCATTGATTTTCGTTGGCGCTCCTTCGCCGTCTTCTTTATCGGCCGATGTTATCTGCCTTATCTTCCCGCTGCGTTATAAGAATATTTTGCTTTTTTAATCGAGCCACCGCCGCGCTATCTTCCCCGCCACCGCCGCGCTATCTTCCCCGCCACCGTAAGATTATCGCCATTTGGACACAGTCACATTTTTTCCTCTGAGTGAAGGCTTCGTCCATCAGCGGCCGACCAATGGCCGGCCAAAGCATTGGGAGGCCAGCATTACTATGCCGTTAAAATACAGTAAATAGTTAAAAAATTCCAAAATAAAATGATCATAGCATTGAAACGCGTCCCGCTAAATTGTTTCAGAGTTTGCCTCATACTGACATTTGAAGCAGTTTTCTTTCTTCCTCTTTTGTTTAACACACGTTATTTTGCCCAGCTTATATTCAACATGATAATGGATATTCAATATTCAAATCGTATGAGCTTTAATGTCTTTCAGCTCGCTTCTATTTTCAGTAACTTTTCAAAATCTTCTGCATATTATCTTCTTTTCCATAATAATGTAATTGGGAATGAATAAAACGAAAGCAACATGAGTCGACGTGAACCTACTACACCTGTAATGCACCAAGTTACTCACCAAATCACAGCTCTAAGAACCATGAGTAAGAAGATCGTTCTAGTGGGCGTTGAAACAAACCAAATAAACGCACACTAAAATAGAGCTAAATTTATTGTTTCATCTGTCATTACAAGGAATTCGGAGTTGGATGTTAGTCTGACGAGTTCAAAGCAAGTAACCTCAACATTTTGCTGCGAAATTCATCTCTCATGCAAGCAATAAATCGTTGTAATGAATACATCGTTATTTTTACGTTGAACTTTTTGGCAACTCTGCTTTAGAAACTAAATTCCACTGCAGTCGCTGCAGCGCAGAAGACAATTTTAATAGAATAATATTCAATTTATTTTAAAGCGACATGAAATAATATAAGTTAAGTCATTCAACACTTGCTTTGATGCCCTCAGCGCCGTGAATTGACTTGCACGTTTTTAAGCTGGCCTTTGAAGGCCTGAAATTTAATGAAGCAATATCAGTAAGTAATAGTTTTCTGGACTCCTAAAAGTATTTTCTCATTTAAATTCCATTAATTTTCTGTTCTAAATAAGAACTTTTTAAGCACTTGAACACATTTGATTTGTGCGTATAGCTGGGAAAATTATTCTGGATTTTTTTTAGCACAAGGATGTTGTTTACGATGCCAGTGCCATGCAATGCCTGTGTTTGCATAATAGTGATGAATCATGCTGAATCATTCTTCGTATTGTTTGCATTTTTGATGTTGCACTGAACGAGCATGAAAGATTTAAAGTCTCAGTTGCATGCCATTTCCTCTTTAACCGAGGAAATGAAGAGAAGGAGACTAAATAAAGGATAATAAATCTAATAACAGTTTTCAAAGTATTTCCTATTGATGTTGAACAGAAGCCAATTAGAACTAATAATAAATTGACGGAACTTTTTGCAGGCATCATTCTTTGTATCCGCACCATTAAAACGAACGATATTTTGCACTAAATTTTTTACCAAGTGAGGGAATGTTAATAAATTCCGGGAATTCAATTGCGGTTCTGTTTTATTTTACCTTTAAGATAAAAATAATGAATTTATCTGAGGAAACTAGTTTCATATTCTTTAGAATTCATCACAAACTAAAGGATTTCATAGTCCGTAAATAATTCATCCGTCAAACTTGATAAAAAGCTTTGCTTTCTGAGCCTCAAGTGCCCACCACAGCCATGCTCACAACAGCGCTCGTATCAAACCTTGTTTAGGAAATTAATTACCCTATATAACTAATATAACTAATAATGATTCTCGTTTGCTTGAATCGCAAATTCACTAAAAACTTAAAAGCAAAGAAAACTCACCAAAAATTCTTACTATCTTTAAAAAAACATATTTATTATTTATGTTCAATTTCATTTCAATTATTTATTTAATTAATTTCCTTTCTCTGTAGTAACTGTTTTGCAGTCTTTGGATATCGTGTTGCCTGCGGTCGTGGATATCGTTTTGCTGTGGTCGTGGATATCGTGTGCCTGCGGTCGTGGATATCGGGTTGCTGTAATCGTGGATATCGTGTTGCTGCGGTCGTGGATATCGTGTTGCTGCGGTCGTGGATATCGTGTCGCTGCGGTCGTGGATATCGTGTTGCTGCGGTCGTGGATATCGTGTCGCTGCGGCCGTGGATATCGTGTTGCTGCGGTCGTGGATATCGTGTTGGACTCTCCACCAGTTGATTACCACCATATCAACTCGTCACGTAGCAGCCCATCAAATGTCAGGAAGGATGAATGCTTGAATGATGTTAATGCTCTATGCTCAACATCTTCGATGTATAACATCGATGTATAAAACACTCACCATGTGAAAAATGCTCATTTAAAGATCATTACCTCGAGAGAATTGCGAGTAGAAAGTCTTACAATATGAGATCAATCAGATGTGCAATCACGGAGCGATCATCTGTAGCACTGATCACTGCGGGAAAGACTCCTGCTGTTTTGTCCTATTTTTGCTGTTTTATCATTTTTTTTGTTTTGTCATACTTTTGTGTCTTGTATTTTCCAGCTGGATGCTGCCGCAACACTCCTGCATGTCAAAATAAACTTTGAACAGCAAAGCATCAGCACATGATGAAATATATTTTCTTACTTGATGAAAAATATTTTCTGACTTGATGAAAAATATTTTCTGACATGATGAAAAATCAACAATTTATGTAGTGGTGAAAAGACGGTGTTTTCAGTGTATTTTAGAATGCCTCCCTAAACTCAACCTTTCCTATACCTTGCTATCAGAATGTCGATGAAAATTTTGTGCTTCTCGGCTAATATTAACGAGTTAATACAGCAGGGTTATTCAGTTTTTTGTTTAAAAGGTTTTTTATCAATGTATGAATTAAGAGACCATCAAATTGACCAAACAGATCAATACAATTTATTCCTTTAGTGCATCGCAATGAAGAATATCAACACCCAGCATCAGGATCACCGAATTTTTAATGATCTTCACCAAGAGTAACTTGTATTTTGTAGCGTTTGTCTGTTTTGCTTTAGTTTCGCCATTGTGTTTAAGCTACTATTATACAGAATGTTTATTAACATACAAAATATAAACTTTGTACAATAACGAACAAATTTATTATTTTTCTGCTCTTAGCCTTCAAGCCGATGCTCTTGAGCAGCTAAGGAAGTAGGAAGACAGACATTGACTTGGTCTTTCTGCGATAATTGCAGAATCGGTCATACTCCTATGCGACAAGAATGTCATGCCCTGTCTTGTACGCAAGACTCTAGTGATAGGACATAATTGAATACATTAAGCTAAAGACCCTAAAAAATTCTCAGAATTTACGTAGTCTTTAATTGTAAAGGAGGACGTGACTCTTGTGCGCATTCGTGAAGACCAAAACCCTTCGAGCAGCGAATCGTGTACTTGGAATAGAAAACCTACTGGGGCAGATTTATAAATTTTTTGTAGTAAAATGGGAAAATGCTGATTGAAAGGAATGTTCTTTTTCAGCATGTAATAAATATCATTCGTGAAATTATTCGTAGAAAAAATACCGGGCTAATCGAGTCACTTCAACAGGTGTAGGACGGAGAGCGAGACCGGATACAACTACGCTGTGGCAACGCAATTCCAATTGTTGAAGTAATTTGACCGAACCAATGCCTTAATTGTGTTGGTGTTTACTATTTCGGTTTAGTCAATTTCCCGTGTTGCCACGTGGTTGAATAAGAATTGCCTAAAATCATCATTTGTTTACAATTTAGAAGTTATTTTTTTATTGCATCAAATAGAAAGTCTCACTTAAATCGGTTTTCAATCTTCTTATTTTTAATTCTATTCGGTTCACTTCTCCTCTACTTTTAATGAACCAAGGTCACCCATATGATTAAATAAAATTCATTTCATTAACTGAAGTGACTAAGTGTAGTCGGGTTCTGTATTCTGCCACATGATTAGGCAGTCTAGCCTAAGCTTCACATTCACTAATAAATCTCTTGAAGATTATCATGGAGGCAAACTAATCCCGCCTGGTGAATAGATGAAGGTCAATGACGCCTATAAAGCCTACAATTCACACACATGACGCTCCGTTATTCACATTATTACTCTACTGATGTACGTGAAATAATCCGAGTCTAATGATTGTAAAACCGTATACATTACATTTATTTATACCTGAATATAAGTAAATATTTTTTTATTGGAATCATTATGAATTTGAGTGCAAATTTGTTTTGCATTTGAGGGTCGACCTAGCATGCAGTGAAGTCTAGACGAATAATCCTCGCCTTAAAACGATGCACAGTTAACGATGTTTGCAATAATCATAATTTGTACGATGATTTTACCGTTTGTCAAGCTAATCTGCTGGCAGTCAAGATCATTGTTTCCAAGCCTACACTCCTGATACCGTGTCCGAATCATGACGGCTTTCATCATGTATGATTACTCATAGTACATGAGTTGTATCAAGCATATTGAAATGATGATTGTTCATAGCCTATCAGTTGAAACAGACATGTTATCATGCTCTCTTTCTCTGTCAACTTGGCATGCTTTCAGGCCCATGTCTCATGTTAACATGCTCCCAGACGAGCATGTTGACATGCTCCCAGACTGGCATGTTGACATGCTCCCAAACTGGCATGTTGACATGCTCCCAGACTGGCATGTTGACATGTTTCCAGACTGGCATGTTGACATGTTCCCAGACTGGCATGTTTTCACTGTGGCATTGGTGACGTTGGCCGCCGATTGGCCGCCGGTTGGGCGGTTATAAGTTAGCCATAATTATGAAGTGCGATAAGCTTTTAATTTCAACGAAGATAATGAAACCTCGCAGAACTCCACAAAATATATTTCCAGATCAAAATTGAACAACGAAGACACTCATTCGTTATATTATACCAGTATATGTGGTATATAATTATACCCAGTATATTCATACGATACAATAACTTTAATTAAAAGATAAGGATTTGAAAGAAGATTCAGCTTTTGTTGGGCATGAGAATAACAGTCAATCAGAGACCACCGAGTCTCACAGATGTCTGAGGTAATTTCTGAATCTCCCTCATAATTTCCAAAATTCATTTCATGAATTCCCCGAGCATCGCGCATGCTAAAAGTTTAATTCTGAATGCTAATCTCACTTTAATATCATAAATTCTCATGTCATTGCTGCGCACAGAATCATTCATAGTGAATTCATCTGCCATTTAAAGGACTAGAACGCTTCATGCTTCTTCCTATGACAGTTTATTCAATAACATTATAGACGACAGGAACATTATACACAAGAGATCCAATAGAGCGACACGGACACTAAAAACTAACGACGCCTTTGGGAAGTCAGAATGTCACACACTCATACGAGGCCTTTTTGATGTATAATCGTAAATTTAAATTAATAATAGTTTTTATTATCTGTTAATCGAACCTGTGAGTCATTTATGACGATTTAGAACTAGATATCATAGTCGATTATGGTTCAACGAGAACATTTCCTCTGAGTTCTTCGATTCATCCTCACAAATGTTTTTTGAACAATCAGAAGCTGAAGTTTATCTTTAGTTTTGTTTCAATAATTAATATAGTTGTTTAGTGTCGAGAAATAATGTTTCTACTGTGGCATCGTAATCATTTTCTAAGACACGATTTCTGATAAACAACATCGTAAGGCAATTGAAATTATAAATTACGACACAGAAGACAACGCATTTCACCCATCAGAAACATATACGTGTAAAATACGATGACATCCATCCATCCAATTCAATCTTCAATAAATATTAATTTCAAAGGTCAATTTTCACAGACCACCACAGATATTCGTGTATATTTTCATTGGACTGCTTATTAGGATAGCAACAAAAATTTATAGACGGTCTGTGCGATGGTTGAATTCGTACTCTTTATTATATGTTGCCATTATTGACGGTACATAGAATTTAATGAGCATGCATGGGGACGAAGATGCTACAGAATGAGCGGGATAGAGTCAATCTTTCTTGGAAACTTCTTTCGTAATTCATGAAGAAGGGTAGTTTTATTTTTCTGGTTATTTTCAATTTATTGTTTATTAATTTATAGTTAATATTAGTAAAATTTTACACACGGAGAGGTTTTCTTCAATAACTCAGCGCGATTGCGTTTGGATTAGGACATTTTAATACTTGAAATTCTACGGAGGTTGCAACCTGAATTTAATTTATTTCAAATTTTCATATAGTTAACAATTTCGTTAAATGTAATGTTGATTATCCAGTCTACCAAGCGTAACCATGAACAATTCGTAACAGGAACACGCGAGGCTACCATCTTGATCCATGCCCGTTCGTTTCTGAGTACATTTGTAAAGATTTAACCACAAACATTTATACTTCATTACAATGATGTTTGATTGATAATAATCTCCTTACGTACTGAACGATGTAGGTCACGTTAGACGCGTTGTTAAAGACACAGATGACAATAGTGCTGACGAGGTCTCAATAACGTGCTGTTCACATTCAAAAGGTTAACCAGCAAGAACCTTATCTTAACAGTTATAGAAAAGAATACTCGTTCCAACGCACAAATTGATTGTGGAATTTATTGTACACATTTTCGAAGAATGAGCCGTACATGAACCCGAAAATTGAAACAATAATTTTTTTCAACTGACATTATCGGGATCAACAAATAATTGCTTTTTAAGCTCTTGTCGGACAGTTCTTCGCAAAATAATATTTTACTGATCGTAAAGAATTTCTAAACGACTGACATTGTTGATAATAATTCGGATAGAAAAAGAGGTTGATTTTTATACGAATGACTTCATGGGATTAATTATAGGAATAATTTTACCTTTTTCGTTAATACCAATTTGTGAGGGGAAGTACTGGATCAATTAGGTCACCGACTATTTTATTTAACGGGGCCAGTTTCAAAACCGGATCAAAAAATCTCATTTTACCGATATAATGATTTTTCAACGTTATTCTCCATTTGATTCTTTCAGTTGAAATTTATTTTCTAGGGATTTACAGAAGATGGTTTAAAAATTCTATTACTTCATTTATTTGTTGATATACAAAACATGGAATAATTATGCCCGCTACAGTCCTCGAAAATCCATTCAATTTGATGCATTTCACTGTATCGCAAAAAAAAAAAACTACAGTAAAGGGTCTACAATGTCTGGCAGATAACATCAATGGTGTGACAATGAGAGGGTATTATCAGAGTCAAAGATTGAATTCATGCTAAGGGGAAAATTCGGTAGAAGCAATAGAATTTTAGTGGAGAACTTCAACATTTAAGGCATTTCTCCACACTACGTCATGTTTCTGGGCAGCTGAGCCTCTTTGTTATCTGCTGATAGCTGAATTTTTGTATGATTTTATATTAACCAAAACGAAAAATAATTTCAAACTGTTCGATTAAATTACTTGGAAATTCCCGACGCTGAATCCCCTTTTATGCTGTTTCTTATTTTTTTATTCTTCACCAATGAGTAGTTTTAAATTTGGCTTTGTAATTGAATTCGATATTTTCCAATTATAAAAATTAGTTAATATTCACTTTTAAAAAAGTTGACATCTCCCCACTGAACAGCTAATGAAACTCTTTTTTGAAACCCTTTTTTTTATCGGTTCGAATTTATTTATGAGACAATTAAATTCAATTTACACTACGACAAATTTAGTGTCAAACAAGAACAATGACAATTATATTGGAAATGAGCAAACGGACTGCTCTAGCATGGTCCAAATTCTTCGTTGTAGTGCCCAATCTATTCTTGCCAATTCTAATTGAGTTCATTTGATATGTTGACGTCACAGAAGCTTTAGATTTACAACGAACTAATGACTGCTTCTCTCCCTATGTTCTTCCACCGTGTTTTCTTTGATCCTTGTACACGTGGTTATTAGTGGCTGCCACTATAATTTGACAATTTCAACAGCCGCTAATTATCGTGCTGTTGATCTCATGTTTCTTGCTACCGGCCCCTTGGCTGTAGCGCGGCAATTAGTAACAGATTTTACTGACCAATTCTAATGGCCAATAATACTGGCCTCATGTATAAGGATACAGACTATTTTTCCAGCACCATGATGGTAAGTGGCAGTCAGTACTGAAAAGTTACAATGGCCTCCACTTCTGGCCACGTGTACAAAGGCCCCCCCGGACTCGATGACTACACAAGAATCCCAGTCACACACGACGCTCACCACAGACAGCTTCATGCCTACCAGTTAACAAGGCTCGGTTCATTTAACCGCCAATTTTGCTCGATAAAAATGTAGCGATAAAAATCACATAGCATTTCACATAGCTTTTTCCAGTTATTACTAAATCGCGTAAAAAATAAGGAAGTTTAACACACGCAAACTCATGTTAAAGCTCGAATTTTATTATGTTGAGTAAAATTCACACAAAAAATACTGAGATTTCACTAACCTTTAAATGGAATGTACGAGAACTTCTATACTGAGCCTCGACTCCTTTGTTGAAGTCAGTGTGGCATTTTACATACAAATGTCGATACTTTTACTGCCGGGACAAGAGATGCATGCTTAATAATAGGAATAAGGGAAGCAAATGCTCTCTGAACTTTAATGTCAAATAATTCTCACGCTTGCGGCCGATTCATTTGAAGCAAAAACTCCTTGAATTTAAACTTCAATCTTATACCTTGGCCACAACAGGAGACTTGCGTGTGGAGCAGGCAGCCACGGTGAGGGCTATGGCCCCCATCAGCAGGATGAGGGCCCCAAGGATGACTGAGAGCCGGAACACTGGTGAGGAACACATCGATGTGTTCTTCACGAGGAACACTCCTTCATCTGATGTGTACTGCGTCAGACAAACCGCCATGTTATCAGCTGAGTAAAATATATTCAAGTTAAGTTAGGGCATTTGGAATTTGTTCGTAAATTTGTTGATTTCATTTCATGAGATTTGCTCATATTTTTAATATATTATTATTATCAATCATTAATATCATATCCAATGAAATGGAACTAGGATTCCATTGAGCCAGAATAATAGGGTCCGATGGACTTATTAATTATTCATTAGGTTTAACCATTTACAAGGCATCATTTTGTTTTTTCTCAGATCAGGTTTATTGATAAACTGATCAATCTACACGAATATTTCTATGACCACACCTTTGGCTGGAAATGTATACTTTTAATTTTTATTGGTTTCATTTTTTAGAAGCTGTTTCTTTCGGCGCTGTCCTTGACATTTTTTAAGAAGTTTATTTCTCAGGGCCCTCGCGGGTCTCAAATTTATGCAAAACATCAAATTCAGATCTGAGATTCGCATCTAATATTTTTATTTAGTGTGATAATGACCAATCATATCTCAAATTCCAAGCAGTGGCATCATCTAGTAAAGCTCAAACACTAGAACACATTTTCAATGAAGATGTGAAATGAAATTTTTTCTCGTCTGAGTGCATAACATTGACAGCATTAAAAATGTTCAGTCGTACCATATATTTTAGAAACATTTTACGGGTAATTAAATTCCGACAACCTTTCACGACGAAGATCAACTGTAAAAAAGTCCCGGTATTTTCTTATTATTTCGCAAATCGCAATTGAGGCGATTCAAGAAAAGGAAAAGAGATCAGGTTGCCCACATTGCCGTAGCCTATTCAAAAGAGGAGTCACGGCATGGCAAAATAAGCTCATGTTTTCGTTTTGATCTCCGCCTGAAAAACAAAGCAAAGATCCATGAAAGCTGAACGCTTGGCCTATGAGCAGCGGCAGCATAAGTTATAAGCACAGCCTACGGCCTCGACATTACGAGGTCGCAGCTCCACTTGACGCCACTTCGCTCATCATTTTTTTGCAAGGTGTTGACATTTTCCATCTTGATATGATAACGTTATTATATTTGATGCTTGTTGACATACCTAAACCTTGATATAAGTTATTATAATATTTTTGCAACGCGTTGCCTAGCGTCCACCTCGGTAAAGTTATTATAATGTTTTTGCAACGCGTTGATATGCTTAAAATTACTAATTGCTGCAGGCGAAGAGGGTGTTGTAACCTTCGTATACATTTTAATTCATGATTGGCTTGAATGAATTTTTTTCCTTAGTTGCCACAATATTTATACGAAGACTGTATGAAATACACCGCTTCGTAAATTTGGGAAATCCACGATTTTCATTGGTATATCGTAGACTTAATTATTTTGGTAAGACAGAGTTCATTGGCTGCGGAGCTATTATATTGAGATTTGGTTGGAGCTTTTTGCGGCCAATACTTGTTCTCCCTGCCCAGTTAGGCTACACCGGCCTACGTTGTAATATTACTATAAAAATTGATAAATAATGAAAGGAATAATAATAATAATATTTAATATAATAATATTTGGTAAATAACAAACGATACTCTAAAATAATAATAATTGGGGCCGTCAGCTATGTTTACTTGTCATCATGAGCTCGCAAACGAAATGTCTTCGTTAACCCTCGAATTTTTTGCAATATTCCTTTTCTTCACAAGTGTTTCTATAACGTGAAAAAAAATCAGAAATCAAAGTAGCAAATAAAAAAATCTCAGATAATAACTCAAACGAACGGCAAAGCAGAAACATTTTCCCTGCAGCTCAATGATGATATTCGAAAATTCAAATTTTCGACTGAAAACAAGAAGTTCAAACAATTTGTTTAGCCTCACCGGTAAAATATCTTCGTAAATACTGGGGTCTTTGACGTTGGGCTTATCATAGAAGTGATGGAGGTAGTTTTTGACTCCGAAAAATGGACAGCCCAGGCTCGAAGGCTCAGCGATAGGAGACGATGGATCTTCCTGGGCTCGGTTGGGTTCTGATGAAGCGTTCTCAGCCTCGTCGTCATTGCCAGCTCCAGAACTGCCCTCAGGCTCCTCGTTTTCTGGGACTTGTTCCAAGTGCGAGACCAAGTCCTGAAGTCTCTTGGAACTGTTCCTGGTGACGACTCCTTTGTCTCCTGAGGACTTGTTAGTATTGCACTTTACGTTAGTGACGGTAGAACTTTCCGACACGACGGTTATTGGTGGCGCAGGGGCTGGATTTTTGCGACTTTTCATCACTGATGGAGCTGAACTTGTGCCGGCTTGAGCGGATTTTCCGCTACTAGATTTCCAAACATCAGGGTCCTTCCTGATGGCCCCTGTCGCGATGGGCTGCTGCACCAGAGGTTCAGACTCACTGGGCTCCGAATCCGAGTCTTCCAACATTTTCTCCCAATGCTTCCTGCAACAAGAAAATTGTTCTATTAGGTTTAGAATTTAAAGAAACATGCTTGAAATGAAGTTTAAATTTGCCCTTCAAACGTCTTGCCTCTTGCTTGCTTGCAAATCAATATATTCAGCTCTATCTTTGTGATCACAAAGCGGATATATTTGCCCACTCTCTTCACTTCCATGGCTGCCATATGTACTTTGAATGCCAATGGTGAACAGTATTTTCCGTGATTGGTTCGCCTGATATTTTCCCTTTTTTAAAATGCAGTGCCCAGTTTCCATAGTATTTTATCCCAAAACATGATGTTTTTATTGTAAGTTTACTTTAATATAATTAGGAACGCGCTGTTAGAGAAATAAACGGGTTATATATTGGCCACGAAGTCGCAATTTTGGCACGTCGAACTAATATACCCTAATCCAGGCTAAACTGGGTCAGGATAACCAACACAAGAGCATCGCTATTTGGACAATGTCCCTCTCACTTATCTGAGTGTGACTTCTTTCCTGATGTGTGAGTGCAACGTTTCTATATCATCAGATCTATCGTCACGAGACTATAGTTTGTTGGCATAAATCGGAATTTGCACAACGGTTAGCAATCTCACTTTAAATTTCACTGCACTGTAATGGACTAATTTGATCACATTCCTCTACTATTTAATTTATTTGCTTTGCATCAAAATATGCATCCCTGCATAATTTATTTACTCCCTGTTAAAAATAGCAAATGGAATAGAATGCCTGTTAATTTTAGATCCATTTTGTTGTTCAATAAGAAGTTATTTTCATTCAATTGCCGCTGATTGATTATATTCTTATTATCAATTAACATTTCTCAGAAACCAAATAACTAGTATTTCAATTTAACAATGATTGCGCTGGCTGAAGTTGATCCAACACCTCCGCGAGCAACGGACATTTCTGTAGGCGTAGGCGTGTCTGCGTTGGGTGCTAACAAAGAGCCATCGACCTGTGCTACCATCCACCCACCCCATCATTAGACTTATAGAATTTCATAGGCTAAAGCTACAACTTTACGATTCACCTGCACACCTCATCGTAAGGCCTAGTACGTCTTTTATAACCTCATGAATTTTCATTATGATAGATTCACTCGCAACAGAGTATGATTTCTAGTCTTTTATTGTCTTAAGGATTCTCATTACGATTGCCCACTCGCCACATTGTAAGACTTCTTGTCTTTCATCTCCGTAAGCTCCCTCATTACGATCCCCCACTCGCCGCTTCGTAAGATGTAGCGAGTAGGTAATCTTCTTCATTACGATCCCTCAACTCGCCACATCGTAAGAATTCTTGTCTTTCATCGCCAAAAGCTTCCTCATTACGATCCCTCCACTCGCCACATCGTAAGACTTCTTGTCTTTCATCGCCGTAAGCTTCCTCATTACGATCCCCCACTCGCCGCTTCGTAAGATGTAGCGAGTAGGCAAGCTTCCTCATCGCTCCTCGTTACAGTGATTGACTCCTTCATGCTACTCGAGGGGATTGGTCGAACGATTCTTCTCGAGTTGATGAGATAAGAGAACAATGTTGTGCAGATCTCGGTGAAGAGAGCACAATGTTCTACTGGTCTCTGGGATGCAGAAACGATGCTTTTCGAATCTCTGTGATAAAGGAGAGATGTTTCAGGTCTCTGTGAGAAGACCTGAAACGCTATTTATCCCAATAACGCTATTGGGATAAATAGCGCTATAGCGCTATTTAAATATAGCGCTATTTCAGCGCTATTAAAATATAGCACTATTTCAGCGCTATATAACATAATAACGAGCATTACATAATAACGAGCATTACATAATAACGAGCATTACATAACTACCGTCAATATTACTTTGGTTTGGACAGCTGTTCAGCCGCTCGACAGTAACATATCAGAAGGCTTGTTGCTGGGCTGCATCAACGGAGAATGTTTATGCTTTGTTTTAGGGCTTTGTTTTAATGCTGAAAAGCTCGGCGCGTGACATCGTCCGCTAGAATAACTCGTGCTCTGCATTAGCCGTCGCGAGCCCAAAACTTTGTTTCCGTCAACGCGGTTAATGCGCTGAGACCGCCGCGTCCTAAATCCTGGTGTAGGATGTGGTCTGTACGGTACCACATCCTACCTGACCTGAGACCTGAGACTTGTGTGGTGTAGGATGTGGTGTGAAATTTGTACCTTAGACTCGTGGTGCGTAGGATGTGGAATGAAACTTGTACCTGAGACTTGTGGGGTGTAGGATGTGGTGTGAAACTTGTACCTGAGACTCGTNGAAAATAAAATGTGATGAAAATATTCGACCATTTAGCCACCCTGCACCCATACCGCATTGCTGAAATTCATTCATTAAAAAACCTGACAGGTGACCAAACCTCCGTCGTGGCATTGAGCAGCCTGAAATTAAAGCCAATATATTTGTCCAATTGGGCGGATGAGATTCAAATGTAAACACAAATCATCCTTACGTAAGATGCGATAGACATAAGTAAGGCGAGACGCTAAAGGGTTAGTTAAATCAGCAATTTTTCAAAAAGATCCATTGAAGTGAAATAATAGACCAAAATTACGCACAGTAAGTAGCTCGCTCCTATGAACTACAAACCAGTAAAACTTGCAAGTCTTTGTCTTCATTATATGCCCGCAGTTATAAACTGAGTCCTTTGACCAAAAATTGCTTAGTCATATGATTGAAATCTACGGTAAATGGTGTTGAAATTTAAATTACTTTGATACAAGTCTACGGTAAATGGTCATGAGATTTTACAAGTTAGAACAGGACTAAATATTGTCAATATTTATGCCTCTAATTTTATTACATTATATAGTAATAATTCTATTTAAATATTTTTTACATATATATTATACATTATATTAATAAATTATATAACATATTATATGTACCATATTAGGTATATATTTTTATACTGTTCCCTTACATAATTTTATTCTTAACAGCCATTTAGAAGCTCAACCGGACCCTTCTTCAATTATAAATTTATTAATGGATAAACTATAAGGCAATAAGTTATAATAAAGGCACTCTTTTCTGGAGCAGTAAAAATGCAAACAATTCGAAAAGTTCATTGAAAATCTCAATTTTTTAATTATCAACTTTTTTCCTATCTAAATTACGATTTAAATATAAACTTATGGCCGCGCAGTCAGAAAAATTAAGAGGTCACATTGTCAAAATTGTGATACACTTTTTGTACGTAGATCTGATGCGCCCTTTGCCTGGACAAACTGGGTCAGCGTGACCCACACAAGAGTGAAAAATGCACTTAGACTAGGGTAAAACTAGGTAAAAAGTGCACTTGGACTAGGGTAAAACTAGGTAAAAAGTGCACTTGGACTAGGGTAAAACTAGGTAAAAAGTGCACTTGGACTAAGGTAAAACTAGGTAAAAAGTGCACTTGGAGTAAGGTAAAACTAGATAAAAAGTGCACTTGGATTAGGGTAAAACTAGGTAAAAAGTGCACTTGGACTAGGGTAAAACTAGATAAAAAGTGCACTTGGACTAGGGTAAAACTAGGTAAAAAGTGCACTTGGACTAGGGTAAAACTAGATAAAAATTGCACTTGGACTAGGGTAAAACTAGGTAAAAAGTGCACTTGGACGCACACATTAGGGTAAAAAATGCGTCCACCCCAGTAAACATGTGAGCCCCACGACACAAAACATACGATAATTGAGTTATAATTATCTTAGAGTATTTTCCAATCATGTATCTTGAAAATTATATTGAAATATATCCTATTACAGAGTCCAACAACTAATACTTCAACGTATCCTATTAGAGTATCCGAAAAATTATCGTATTCATCGTATATAAACGTATCGACTNTATTAGAGTATCCGAAAAATTATCGTATTCATCGTATATAAACGTATCGACTTTATCTTTTAAAATTACTACTTTCATTTTCAACCTTAGTAATAATAATTTAAGTAATAATGATGACTAATGTAGTTATGATAAAAGTGATTTCACTGAGAATGATAGAAAATCTCACGAACAAAGCTTTCCAGACCGTGATGGCTGGAGACTCTCCTGCCCCTAGCAGAACTGGTCCTATGATTGGTTGATAAGAGATAACTATACTGGTAAACTATAATGTAACTGATAACTGACAACTATACTGATGAAGTATACTATAACTGATAACTGACAAGTATAATGATAAAGGACACTATAATTGATAAAGTATAATATAACTGATGACTGATAACTATACTGATAAAGTATACTATAACTGATAACTGACAACTATACTGATAAAGTATAATATAGCTGATAACTGACAACTATACTGATAAAGTATAATATAGCTGATAACTGACAACTATACTGATATAGTATAATATAGCTGATAACTGACCACTATGCTGATTAAAGTCCTGGCATGTGCCTGCTCTCTCCAGCACTTGAAAGTTGATGAGTTCCATCGGTTAAGTTTTTATTCAAGTTCAGAATTTGAAAGCAAAGAAGACACTACGTAAGTGCACCGCACTTTCCTCAAAGCGTTTCGGAGACCAGCTTCATTATAAGTTCAAAAAATTTTAGTGAATACAAGTACAACCAGCAGTGAAAAAAACATGGCTTTAATTTTTTTACATTCATGGTGAAATTGTGATTTAACTCGACTAATGATATAAACATTTAGGATTCGGTCATGTCTGAATGATGAAACTGGTGCTTAACTCTATAGTTATCAAGTGCAGCGTTCTAAGGGGCGCAATATTTACTCTGGCTTCTCTGTGGCTTCCAGACAGTTTAATCATTAAAATTATTGATTATAATCTTCAAATATCACGTTCGCAAGTCAGACATCTTTCGAGGCACGACTTTACGCTAGATAGGATTATGTTTGAGGGGAGTCATAAAGGATGCACTCTTAATTTAATGGAGGCGAGGCNTTAACAATGCTCACACACAGTTAACAATATGCGTTAACAATGCTCACACACAGTTAACAATATGCGTTAACAATGCTCACACACAGTTAACAATATGTGTTAACAATGCTCACACACAGTTAACAATATGTGTTAACAATGCTCACACACAGTTAACAATATGCGTTAACAATGCTCACACACAGTTAACAATATGCGTTAACAATGCTCACACACAGTTAACAATATGTGTTAACAATGCTCACACACAGTTAACAATATGTGTTAACAATGCTCACACACAGTTAACAATACGCGTTAACAATGCTCACACACAGTTAACAATATGCGTTAACAATGCTCACACACAGTTAACAATACGCGTTAACAATGCTCACACACATGTTAACAACTCCGTAGTCTAAACTGAAGCGTGTTTTGATAGAAGCAATTTCTTATCTGCATGCCACGCGAAGTTCGTCGTTATCAGCCCTTCGCTTTGTTGTCGTCTAATTATCTTTGCCGAATTCATGATCCACTTAATGTAACTTCTAACGAGGCTCGTGTCATGCACTGTATGCTTATCATAATGAAATGCAACACAAGGACCGGTAACTGCCTTGGGTTGCACGGAAGCTCCATAAATATATCATGCATTAGTTAGCAGCTGCTATCGTTGATGCCCAAACAACACGGAAGCTAGTGTCGTTGATGCCCAAACAACACTGAAGATAGTGTTGTTGATGCCCAAACAACACTGAAGATAGTGTTGTTGATTGCCAAACAACACTGAAGATAGTGTTGTTGATGCCCAAACAACACTGAAGCTAGTGTCGTTGATGCCCCAACAACACGGAAGCTACTGTCGTTAACCACTGATACTAATTCTGCCAGTAGCATAAGCTCTTATGTTACACATTAAGCTTATACTTATTTCCGGCCTCAAAATTAAACCTGCTTTTAATCGTCATATTGTTCATAGAATTTATTTCGCTCAGTACGAAGTGTGGACCGCTGATTAAATACCGTAGCGCACAACACGCACGCTTGTCAGTCATGGAATATAGTTTGGCCAGGCAAAGCAGCACAAAAGGGAACACGTTAGATGTAAAATCTTAGCTTCATCACTTAATCTAATGCAAATTTAGTGAAGCGAGCTTACCACGAGCGTGTGTTCATATATTTAATATAATTCAAAGTACGGTTCACCTTCAGAACTCTAATATAATGTATAATGATCATGTATAATGATCATGTATGAAGGTACTATTGTAATCCAATCTGTAATTTGTTAGTTATGTATCTATTGTAAACAATTAGCCTTTGAGAAAAAATGCATTTCATTATCATTATATAAGACAGAATATTATAAGCGTATAGAAGATGGTAGAAGGAAGCAATAGGTGTTTAACTTAGGCATTCAAATTTCCCACAGTAGATATTGTTCACTGGGAACAGACAGTTTAATATAATAAATATAATATCAATTTTTAAATAATCTTCGTGGATAAAGAATTCATATAGATATTGTGTATTATTTTATCAATTTTGCGCAATTTTATCGTGTTTGACGGCTCCTAAAATTTTGCAACAGTTTCAATCAACTCTGCTCAAATTTTCGCGACCTTTCCGCGATATTTTTTTACAGGATTTCTTAATTAAATCCATACGCTCTGCGCAGGCACTAGAAAAACTCCAGAATTTTCGGTGCGATGCCCTAAAATATTCACTGATATTTAATATATTCTACCTTATTGAAAATTAAGGCTGCACAAGCGTATTATAAAAGCCGGCCATTCTTCACTCGTCCCTGAACTAGGCTGTACTTTCAAAAAGATCGGACGGTGCTAATAACGTATTGATCAGTCGCCTGGAACGTTAAAAGAAAACACAAACTTTCCGGTTCAGCTAATCCTAGTTTTATTATCGTTCCGCATTATTCGCTAGCTGTCTTAGGCGGATCTTAACACAAAACCTGGTTTAATAGTTTGTTTGTGCGTAAATCTAATGCTACTCGAATAAGTCGAAATTAAGGCGAGCTGGCGGAAACGCTAACTCGATAAAACAGAGAAAAATACCGGCCCTCCTGCCTGTGAGAAGGATGACTTCATCTTTCACTGTGAGAAATATGACTTAATTCATCCTTCCCAGTAAAAATATGACTTAATTAATCCTTCCCAGTGAGCAGGATGACTTCATCTTTCCCAATGAAAAATATGACTTAATTCATCTTTTCCAGTGAGAAGGATGACTTCATCCATTCCACTGAGCAGGATAACTTTATCCTATCTCCAACAGACCATTATGCGTTTTTCATCTTTCGCAAATGATTTTAAGTTTTAACATATATGTTTATTTCTTAATATAATGTTTCAGAGCATTAACTACCTTGCTGATATTAGTTGGGTACAGAAATACATGGCATATTTTAGATAATTATCAATGCACGCATAGGCCAAATGTTCCATATAATTCATTTCACCTAATCATCAAAGGGTAATTAGGTCAGCTTTACAATACACTTGCCTGCACAAAGTTAAGAAGTAAACTCATCACATTATTCACTAAAGATTCATCACGTCATCGCAACACCATCATCAGAACTTAACATGAAAAAACGCTTTCGTTTCGTGATTTCCAGTACAGTGAACTGCCTTGACACGAGGATTATTTAGCAACTGGTAAAATTTCTCTTGTTAATTAATAAGAACAATTTGAAATGCCCGCACGACACAGTCCCATTANAACAATTTCAAATGCCCGCATGACACAGTCCCATTAACGCGGCACAGTCCCATCAACACGGAACAGTCCTATCAACACGGTACAGTCCCATCAACACGGTCCAGTCCCACTTACAAGGCACAGTCCCATCAACATGGCACAGTCCCATTAACACGGCACAGTCACATGCACACGGCACAGTCCCATCAACACGGCACAGTCCCATACACACGGCACAGCCCCATGCACACGGCACAGTCCCATTAACACGGCACAGTCCCATGCACACGGCACAGTCCCATGCACAAGGCACAGTCCCATTAACACGGCACAGTCCCCTGCACACGGCACAGTCCCATGCACACGGCACAGTCCCATTAACACGCCACAGTGCCATGCACACGACACAGTCCCCTGCACACGGTCACGGCACAGTCCCATGCACACGGCACAGTCCCATTAACACGGCACAGTCCATTAGCACGGCACAGTCCCATGCACACGGCACAGTCACATCAACACGGCACAGTCACATCAACACCGCACAGTCACATCAACACGGCACAGTCACATCAACACCGCACAGTCACATCAACACGGCACAGTCCACTTACAAGGCACAGTCCCATGCACACGGCACAGTCCCATTAACACGGTTGCATGCCACGCATGGCTGCCACCCTTGCGGCCAAGAATCTGCCGCCATGAAATGAACTCCTGGCGAATTTCATCTCACGGCCACATTCTTGCACGGCCTTGAGGCGACCGTGAGGCTCAAGATGAGCGTAACATTGATGGTAAATTCCATCTTCAACTTTGCGATAGCGCGGATTTTTTTCCGTGAAAATTCAGGGGAATAATCTATTATTGATCGCTTGTTTCAAAAGCAATAGAATCACGTTAACTCCCAGTGACAGTGACGAGGAATTTATGTTTAATAGCGTGTCCCAGTTTTCATTAACACAGCGTTTGTTTAACAGCGTTCTGAAGTAATGTACCTATATATAATATAGATGAGAAAACTTATGGCTGATGCTCATACTCTCAAATGTATTAAAAAGGTACTTTTAACGTCAAGTCAGCAGCGTCGTTTTTTCTTTTTTTTCTCATGATACTGATTCCTCAATTACCGAACCAAGTTTATTCCTTAACTAGATTGCTATAACGTCGATTCCTCGTTTTCGTTGAGCATTATTATTTTTCGCTTAAAATAGTTTCATAGCTAGAGTGTGATAACAAAGTGTGATAAATCCTCAACAACGCGGTCTACAGTACATTCTATGTCACATATTCTCTAGGCATAAAAATCTATGGCCGACCCCATATTCTCCTGCAAAATTGGTTCGCTAATAATAAGTTAGGGCGTCGCGCGTGTCCGCGCACGCCGGGAAAAAAACTGCCTTGTTTGGTCAAGTCGGCCTCTAATTTTACGAGGACGTCGGGCGCCGACACTGAAATTACGGACGGAACCTCTTGCCAAACACTCGTTTTTTACCCTAGCAACGATTTTATTCCCTGACACGAAGTTGTTACCCTCACAACGAATTTTTACCCTAATTCCAGATTTTTCCCCTTCTCGGTTTTCCTCTCGAAATTAAATTTTCCCCTGGCGCAGAATTTACACAAAGACACGAAATTTCCGACCGGCAACAAAATTTTCACAAAGATCCAAAGTTTCTATCAACAATTCAGCATTAATTTTTTAAGAAAGTATCATTATCACTAATTCATCATTAGTAGCAGCAAACTTACGATAAGATAGATAGATGTATACACGTCAACAATATGCACTCCCCTGCTGCAAAAATAAATCTAAAAGCGCACAAAGTTATTTAAGACCCTGTGAAATTTTCGTGTAACTTTAAATGGAAGAGGTTGGTTCCTGGAACGATCTTGTACTCCGTTGTGCTAAAAAAGCACACGTAATTGGCCATCCGATAGCTAAATACAACAGTTAGCGCAATTGCTCCCGTGAACATCAGAACCACACCAAAAAAGTCTGTATATACTCATATCTCAAGCCCGACCAGTTTTGTTTATTAAATACGAAATGACAATCACAGTTGAATTAATTCCTAATTTATGCACAATTATAATAATCAATCATTCAATTCATTTTTATGTTTAAATCAACAAAAGTAAAAGCAGATTCAAATTAATTGAATCTGCAAATATAATTCATGTGACAATTTTCTGAACCGATGCACATGCAAATAACCAACAAGACAATCCGAACGTCTAAAGCCGGACACAGGACATGTAAGGGAGACTGGCATAAATTATTCCTCTTACTGCCACAGATACCTCAACACAGGTATGATTTGTAGGTGACAGTGAATTGAGTTTGAATAATAACTACAACGTGTTTGTTTGACCAGTCATATTAATTGGACTCTGAGTCAACACTCTTAATCGCTGAAAGTTATGTACATGCTGAGATTCATGCTAAGTGCCTCAATGCGTAACAATGCGTTTTTTGTTCATTTCCACTCACTTTTCGAATATTTCATTGGTTATTCCAAGACCGTTGACAAACATTTAAGTTTTCCTCATTTTAGCGCATTTTCTCATTTATGGAAAAAATGCACTATTGTGCTCACCATGTCCGTCCGTCCGTCCGTCTGTCTGTCTGTCCGTCCGTCTGTCCGTGACCTCAAGTTTTCGTCGACTAGAAAATGCGCTCTCTGTCACTCACTGCGGTGAGCACTGAGTTATATTTTTTCACTTCTGTCACGTTGCAGGTCCTCCCCAGCAACGTGATGACGACGGCCAAGTTTACGCGCTTCCAATTAACAAGAGAAAGCGGCATGCAAACTATTAATGTTTATGTTAATTACCAGGATATAGCGTGCGTCATTGAGAACTTGTTTTCCTCCTAAACTAATTACGATTAATGAGAGTGTGGCTGGTGAGGGACCTGTTGTGGTACTCAGGATGTAGCTAGAATTGTTAGCTGTACTCGTTATCGGACGAGCAATTCTCCATTAGAACGAATGTAATGAAAGGCAAGCATGAAAAAACAACTTGTTTTTCTTTGAGTCAGTATTTGAACCATAGGACAATATGACTAATTCATTTTAATGAGTTATCTGCAGCGTTGCGCGACAGTGATGTCAGTGAGACGCTCATACATAACGCTGTATAATATATTATATTTGTATTTTACATTCATTATTATAACAACGCTCAAAATTGACGGTTTTAACCCATTGACTCTCATTACAACGCATAACCGTGCAGATTTTTAACACATCAGTTCAAGTTCAACTTTACTAACAACTTAGCGAGCTCGTTAACCTATCTAAATGTAGCTGTTATCCCATGCCCAGAAGTTGAATAAAAATTTATGTCACATCGTCGTGTCTTTGCCGGGAATTTCAATCTGACGAGACATAAATGGAACACGCATGTCGAAAAAGGGGCGATGAAGTTGGTTTATATCTTCGTCTTGAACAAACTTCACATAAATGATAGAAATTATTGATACAAATATTGCAAAGCAGTGAATTGATTAACTAAATTTAAAAATTTTTAAGCTTAAGGAGTTAAATTTAGTGGTCAATTCATATGTATTGATACATAACTCAATTAAAATTCTTTTTGTAATAATTGTAAACAATATAAGTTATGACTAATTAAACATGATATTCTTGTTTATATATAATGCCAACATAATATGTTTTATCTTCAAATTCATATCATCCCTACTCCATATTTATTATCAAGCTTTAAAAAAACTAAATTGTTCTGTTATGACGAGCCACGGCAGCGACAAGTCAATGCAGTCACCATCATTAGCTGATTTGTACCAAGTTATCTATAAGTTCTATCTCAGCAAGTCTCTCCAAGATCTTACTTTTAAATTCATTACTACTCAACAAGTTCTATCTCAGCAAGTCTCTTCGAGATCTTACTTTTAACACATTACTACTCCACAAGTTCTATCTCAGCCAGTCTCTTCAAGACTTTGTTTTTAATACAATTACTACTCTATAAGTTCTATCTCAGCAAGTCTCTTCAAGATCTTATTTTTAATACATTACGAACCTATAAGTTCTATCTCAGCCAGTCTCATCAAGATCTTATTACCACGTTTTTTTTAAATACAATTACTACTCTATAAGTTCTATCTCAGCAAGTCTCTTCAAGATCTTATCTGTAATACATTACTATTAACTTGCATATGTACATGCAAGTGAATACATGATTTATTTATGGGTTCCGACTTCCGACGCAACGAATGCTACTGTTTCGCCCGAAGACATCGATGACAGTCCAGCAGAGATCCTTCTGAGATAACAATGCCTATTTCTTCCCGGAGGAAAACCGAGTGGACTTCTGCGCGCACTCAAACAAATGACTGAGACTTGGTCCAAATATCTGTGCACTTTTTACCCTGTGTGGGTCATCCTGACCCGGTTTGGCGCGGCAAAAGGTCGTATCAGGGCTACGTCCGTTCTCTGGTCATGTTGTAGGCAAGAGTCTGTCACAATTTGGGTAATATAACCCATTGATTTCTCTGCGTGCTGCTAAGAAAACAAGGGAAGATATTCGGGACCTCAGATGACGGCGTCCAATTCCTGGCCGCTGATGGACGATGGACAGAGGGGGAGGGGTGGGACCGGAGGAGGGGTAGGAGGGAGTAATAGTGGACGTCCTTTGTGGCATTACGGAGGATTGGTGCTACGACGTGAAGATATGATATAGATAACAGTTCTGCGATAACAGTTATACGATAACAGTTATATAATAACAATAATACTGTAATAGTTATACTATAGCAGTTATAAGATAGCAGTTGTACGATAACAGTTATGCGATAGCAGTTATTTACTAACAGGCTTGTGATATCCTCCACGTATTTGGTAATCACCTCCACATCTCTGGTAATCACTTCTACGTATCTGGTAATCATCGCATCTCTGGTAATCACTTTTACATCTCTGGTAATCACCTTTACGTTTCTGGTAATCACCTCTCCTGGCCGCTGATGGACGATGGACAGAGGGGGAGGGGTGGGACCGGAGGAGGGGTAGGAGGGAGTAATAGTGGACGTCCTTTGTGGCATTACGGAAGATTGGTGCCACGACGCGAAGATAAGATAGATATAACGGATAAGATAACAGTTCTGCGATAGCAGTTCTGCGATAACAGTTATACGATAACAGTTATATAATAACAATAATACTGTAATAGTTATACTATAGCAGTTATAAGATAGCAGTTGAACGATAACCGTTACATAATAACAGCTATACGATAACAGTTATGCGATAGCAGTTATTTACTAACAGGCTTGTGATATCCTCCACGTATTTGGTAATCACCTCCACATCTCTGGTAATCATCACCTTTACGTTTCTGGCAATCACCTTTACTTCTCTGGTAATCACCTACATATCTCCAGTCATCACCTCCTGCCAAGCAATTTAGTTTTTAAACAGAAATTTACATAATGCTTCCTGGCGTCGTTGAAACTAAACCACCCATGGGCTGCACGATTAATGCATGCCAATTATGCATCATCAATATATTCTACGGTAAGTTTAACAACTCTCACCTCACCCTGTTTCAACGAGCCCATCGTAATCACAATTCAACAGTCACCACCTCGCCCCAATTCAACAAGCCTCGCCTCACCCCAATTCAACAACCCTCACATAACCCCAACTCAACAACCCTCACATCGCCCCAATTCAACAACCGTCACATCATCCCAATTCAACAACCCTCAACTCACCCCAATTCAACGAAGCTCACTTCACCCCAATTCAACAACCCTCATGGAACCGTGTCCGCTTACACAATAATTAATGAGATGTTCCTCGTTATGGCGAGCTCGTAATTGGCTACCTCTAAAGCGACTGTAATTTTAATTGGACAAAAGCGTCGATTAATATTAATATATTTCGTTATTAATGAGTCAGACATTGTTAATATTCACCGTTTGAAACGACACTTCAGGAATTGGGTCCTCAACTCTCGGACCATCAGAATACGAAACTTAATTGAGTTCAAATGAAATTAACATGGATTTGAAAAATACATATTTTATTCGTAGCGAGAAGGTCTTGGTAACCCCCAGTTACTGTAATGTTATCTATTGGCAATATAACTGTGGCATCGGGAAAAACCTGTTCATTAGGACGAGGGTATGTATTCGTAGCCTGCCCTTAATACGAGTACCAGGAAAACGCGTACCAAGAACTCCGTCTAATGCGATTTCCTCGCCTCTCGTTAAGCTCATAAATAGCAATCTGGCAATCGCTAAGCAGGCGTCTGCTAATGAGATTAGCGCGGCTTAGCAAACCATAGCCAGCTTAGCGTCGCTTCTGCAATGAGGTTTGAGACATGCGGTTTGACTTAATTGTAGGAGTACATTGCACGCTGTCAAATTTACT
Source organism: Hyalella azteca (assembly GCF_000764305.2). Taxonomy (NCBI): domain Eukaryota; kingdom Metazoa; phylum Arthropoda; class Malacostraca; order Amphipoda; family Hyalellidae; genus Hyalella; species Hyalella azteca. The sequence goes on along the minus strand of NW_025934535.1, from coordinate 54,495 downwards.
ACTTCATGAGCCTTTAGTAACACATTCACCTTTAGTGGACAAAGGTTTAATCCATTTTCTACGGATACATATAGCGTCGTCCATTTTATTTTTTCGTAAGCCCATGTTAACTACAGTCTCCTTCGGTAGACTAAGAGTTAACCTTTTTGCAGGCGGTTTAACCATCCATATTACAACGCTCGGTAACGACCGTCCGTAGACAAAAGGGAGTCTGTTCGTGCTGGTCAAGTTAAAGGACCCCACAAAACCCTACGGGACCCCATGTTACCCCACAGGACCTCACACGACCCCTCTGGACTACACTGAAACCCACTGGACCCAACAAGACCCCACATGGACCCCACAGGACCACACAGGACCCTACAGTACCCCACAGGGCCCAACAGGACCCTACTGGACCCCACAGGACCCCATGGGACCCTACAGTAGCCCACAGCACCCTAGAGGACCACACTGGACGCCAAAGGGCCCCACAGCAGCCATAGTATAAAATGGGGAATAAAGTCTCGGGTTTATGAAACGGAGAGAAAGATGGTTTTGAAAGTGATGTACTGATAATAGAGAGAGTGACCAGACATTCGAGACATTCAAAAGGATTACTTTATTATAAAAGAGAAATTTCAGCTTTTCTCGTGAATTAACATGCATAAATGTTTGAACTTAGATTCGATCAAAGCACTGAATAATTGATTTATGTTAGATATAATAAATTTAGAATTGCATTCAAAATTTTAAAATGCTGGCGCGCTCATGATATTGTATTCTAGGTTATATCCCTTGACGGATATCATAAAACACGTTTATATTAAATTATCACGAGGCATCTGGCGTGCAAATTTAGAAATATTCCTTCAGGGACCTGCAGAGAAACGAAATTGAAGGATCTAGACGCGGAGTTACATCGAGTCAAGGTCCTCCAGCAACACCGGAGGGTAGATTATCAAATTGCTTGTCGTAGCGAGTACGAAGTCCAGAAACTGCCGGTGTACCGAGATGTCGTCTTAAGGTGCACTCAGAGAAATAGATGGGTCAAGCTGTTGCAATAATAACACACATCCTTACTCACGAAGGTACAGTTCATATAAAAACACAGAGTTTTCACACATATATATATTTCAAGAACGGATCTGTACAAGGCGTTGTGTTCCAGCCTGTCTCTAAAACATGATTAATAAATAAATGACGATGGCAAAACCTAAAGTGCGGAAGGCTCTATATCAAAATGGAAAGATTGTAACTATAAAAATTATAATTACTGACTAATTAAATTGATGTTATTCCCTTACAACGTAGCAGTGATACTACCTTTTACCGTGACAAAATGGGTCAAAATGACTCACGCGATGCCAGGACGCTAAAAGGCCAAGTCAGGCCGCCATAAGTCCCTAAGAAATATTCAAACACTCCACCTGAGGCAATTTAACCCATTTATATGAATTTCTAGCCTACAGGCACCCAAAACGAAGCACGTTTCTAACTAAAGACTCGGATTGGTGAACGAAAATTATTTTTGTTTTTTAACTCTGCGACCTGACAAAAAGTTTAGAGGCTGTCGACACATGGCTAGAGTTACCCTAAACTCTCTCAAACTTGTATTAGAGTTACGCTAAACTCTCTAAACTTGTAGGTAAAAACTAATGTTTTTGAGATTTTAAAATTGAGAATAACAGATCATAGCCTTTTTGGGGGCTGGCTCGAAAGTTATGGCCGCGTTATCGGCGTGCAGCCGCCGATACTCCTGGCAAGAACTTTGAGAATAGACCAGCAAAATATCAATAATTCAGATATCAATCTTTCAAAATATCAATAATCGAAATAGACCAGTAAAATATCAATCTTTCGCCCTGTAACTGATTAATTCTAAAGAATGAAATGCCGGCAAACTTTTCAACACTGTGGGTTACTACGCCGGTTTTCCAAAACTTCAGAGATCTTTTAATGACAGAAGTTTGGATAGATGAATTGCGAACGTGATAGCTGAGATATTTAGAGTTACTAACCCTTGCATTCAGACAGTAACCTGCTGGTGCATTCAGACAGTAACCTGCTGGTGCATTCAGACAGTAACCTGCTGGTGCATTCAGACAGTAACCAGCTGGTGCATTCAGACAGTAACCTGCTGGTGCATTCAGACAGTAACCTGCTGGTACAGTAACCTGCTATGACATTCAGACAGTAACCTGCTGGTACAGTAACCTGCTATGGCATTCAGACAGTAACCTGCTGGTGCATTCACAGTGTAAGTGCACGCCCGCGCTGTTGCTCCGACAGCTGCGACAGGGCGCAATATCTCTCGTGAAGCTGCCATCTTATCGACACACATGGTCGGCATATCGACGGCCATTTAATGACCGACCAAATGCAGTCGAAGACCTTGCCTTAACTTTCAATTATGGTTGATGTCAATAAACCAATAGATCAGTGAGACCATCGGCCAAAAAGATCAGTGAGATCAGCGAGATCAGTAAAATCAGTGGAACCAGCGACCAATAACTTTAATGGGATCAGAGAGATCAGTAAAATCAGCGAGCCAAGCGAACAATAACATCTGTGAGATCATTGAGATCAGTTGGATCAAAAGAATCAGCATGATAAATAAGCTTCGTTTGATCAGTTATAATTATAATATGATATATAACATAACTACAATAATTTATTGTGCTCTGTAAGACCCACATACGATTATCTATTGATCAACGCATTATTTAGACGGCGACAACGCGTCTAATCGTCGAAAAATCAAATGTACTATACATTATTTTGTCAACTACTTTTCTTAAATAGCCTAATATACTGATAATCGTTTGTAAAATACAATAACTAAAATAAAATAAACTGAGGACAAGGCTGCGTGATGAAACCTAGCATAGGTTGAATTTGCAATAACAAAAGAATCAACATCGAACAACACTATATGCGAATCGAAATTCAGGGCAAAAACAACCTACGTTCAAATAAATAATATATAAACACGTGCTTTGAAGCCATAAACTCTAGGAGATTAAGTTAATTAATTTAGAGTTCAATTTAATGGACTCGTGATTATTTGGCAATTGCAATAGCTGCTTTCTTCGTGGCAGCGAGCGTTATGGTGCATTGTACAGTCAACTGTACACTGTAGTGTTTACTGTTAACTGTACACTGTAGTGTTTACTGTTAACTGTACACTGTAGTGTTTACTGTTAACTGTACTGTTTACTGTTAACTGTACACTGTAGTGTTTACTGTTAACTGTACACTGTAGTGTTTACTGTTAACTGTACACTGTAGTGTTTACTGTTAACTGTACTGTTTACTGTTAACTGTACACTGTAGTGTTTACTGTTAACTGTACACTGTACTGTTTACTGTTAACTGTACACTGTACTGTTTACTGTTACCTGTACACTGTACTGTTTACTGTTAACTGTACACTGTACTGTTTACTGTTAACTGTACACTGTACTGTTTTGTTTACTGTACACTGTACTGTTTATTGTTCACTGTACACTGTACTGTTTACTGTTAACTGTACACTGTACTGTTTACTGTTAACTGTGCACTGCACTGTGTACTGTTAACTGTACATTGTAATGTTTACTGTTAACTGTGCACTTTCCTGTTTACTGTTAACAGTACACTGTACTGTTTACTGTTAACTGTAGTGTAACTGTAGAAGACAGTTACTGTAGCTTTCTTTTACTGTAGACTCTTAACTGTACGACCAACATCACTCATGACTGACGAACAGTTCCTACGAACATCACTCATGACTGACGAACAGTTCCTACGAACATCATTCATGGCTAATGAAAAGTTCCTACGAACATCGCACATGCTAACGAACAGTTCCTATGAACATCACTCATGCTATCGAACAGTTCCTATGAACATCACACATGACTGACAAACCAAAAGATTTTACCATATAGAATTATTGGCTATTAAACTGCGTCAACCGATTTTAAAATTCTGAAGCAGCTCCCAGTTGTATTAGAGATATTCAGTTTGGAAGATAATTCTGATGAAATAAGTTTTCATTTCTGATAAAAATTAACACTTACCGAAAAATAAATCGCACATCCATTAGTTAAATCCTGCTATAATTATAGTTTGAAGGTCTCGTGACATCACCGTTATATAAAATATTAGTTCAAGGTAATTTCCAGGTACTAGTATGCATCTATTAGGTAGAATATATTTTGCCCTGTATATATATATATATATATATATATACTGGTCCCTATATATATTTCCAGTGTCGGGGCTCAATTAACTTACAAACACGAAAACTTTGCCGTGTGTATAATAGATAAAAGTTGAAAAAATTATATCGTATAATATGCGTGACTTACTGTCAGTAATCAGAGTCCAGGCTGCAGTGGGCGGCGAACATGAAACGATGCACCAATAAAAATATACTTAAATTTGAAAAAAAATTATAACCTGCAAGTTTTTTACTTCTCCTCAATAGCGGGAACTCTCTAATAGGGTTTATTTTAAATGCGAATAGTTGACAGTTCAAAATCTAAACTATTTCGGGGACAGTTAAACTCATGTAGCATAGTCCGTAGACTTTGTAATTTCAGTTGCAGGGTTCTTATAGCCTTGTCAACATTTTTGCAGTATACATGAAAATTATTAATCACATATAATATAATAAGGGTATAGGTTAGATAAGAATACTGTATTTAGAGTTCGAAGGGATTGATCCTTATAGTATCTATAGCTTCTAAGTGGTAGCCTGTATCCTTTTACTTGGCGTCAGTCAGGATTACAAGTCCCTAGTGAGTGGTCAGGGCAAGAGCGCGACGCAACATTCATCACGCTAGTCAAAGACACACTGAAGGATTCTCTCGAAACACACAAAGTTTGAGAATAATACTTCTCTCTTTTCAAACACTAGTTGAATTGCCCGACACTTCTTTTTTCATTACGTAAGTTTTATAGATGAGCTAAAAGGTTGTATTTTTCTCCATGAACATGAACGGCAAAATATATGTTTATGAATATAATACTGAGAAGCGCTTCATCAGAGATGTCGGCCATAGTGGCAGCCGCTCTCTAGACAGCGACGTGCGTGGGCGAGCTGTGGCTGAGAGGCATACCTGATGTGGTGGTGATGCCGGGGTGGTGGTGATGCCGGGGTGGTGGTGATGCAAGGGTGGTGGTGATGATGGGGTGGTGGTGATGCCGGGGTGCCGGGGTGGTGGTGATGCCGGGGTGGTGATGCCAGGGTGGTGGTAATGCAAGGGTAGTGGTGATGCAAGGATGATGGTGATGCAATGGTGGTGGTGATGCAATGATGGTGGTGATAAAAGGGTGGTGGTGACGCAATGATGGTGATGATGCGAGAGTGGTGGTGATGCATGGGTGGTGATGATGCAGCAGTGTTGGTGATGGAAGGGTGGTGGTTATGCGGGAGAAGAGGGTTTGATGCAAATGTGGTGATTACAGCGTGGAAATGCAAATGTCATTGTGGGGGGAGGTGCTGCGTTGGGGGAGATATGATGGAGGGTATAAGTAGGGTATGATGTTTCTGTGGCGTGAATGTTCACATTCCAAAACGATAGTGAAAGCCAAAGGATTCCCCACAAAAGCCCGTGATAGAGCCAAAGATTGGACTCCAAAAGCTTACAGTAAAGCCAAAAGATTTACCCTCAAACTCCATAGGAAAACCGCGGTAAATGTTCCTGCAGACGTTGCCGCAGTTCGCTGCCAAGATAGTCTGAGCTACACGCCCTCGGCTGAGGTCAGCAAAGATTGGCTAAGCGTTGCGGCTCGCAATGGACCGCGCTATCTCGAACCCTAATTATTGTGCAGAGAATTTCTTCGATGTCTTGATGCCACAATCGACGATCTCGGAGATACCATACGTTCCCATTGAGTTTTGATACAAAATACCTATATCGGTCTAACATTTTGGGAATCACAGTGTCTGATTCTCAAGATTTAAATTTCTAACGTGGGAAATTTCATGGAGACATAGAAATACGTTTTAGGCTTCGAATGTGATTCATTTCTCTACAAACCAATCTGGCCTTTAAGTAGAAAGTACTCTATCCCAAATACGTGTTGAAGAACTGACTTTAATTACTTTGAAGAGATACTCAATCTCGGTTACTTTCTTCAGGCACGGAGTCAAGAAATTGCAAATTACTTTACTGTTAACAAAATAATTTATTTGAATAGTAGATCTTCTGCAATTTTTTCATTGTTAATGAAGACCAATAAACCTGTTCTAATACTGGTATAAATTCCGGAAATATAAATGACTGTGAGTGATGTTGCATGACTTATATCGTTTGAAATCAATGGTGAAACCACTGAAGTATGACTATGGCTGATGCCGATATGGTCCCTTGAGAAAGGAAATATTGCGTACGTATTTTCTCCGCCCTCGAAGACTCGAATATGACTGATGGCGCTGCTTAATTAATTATTTTTGCCGCGAGCGGCCGTGTTCAACAGAGCTAAAATCAAATCTAAGTTCTAGAATGGCATTAAATGACTTAGGACTAAATTTAGAATATCAGAAACGGAATTTACGTTAAATATTTACGGCAAGGTGGCCCAGTGGTTAAAGTTCAGAGTATCAAGATTGGAGCAGAGAGGCGCGGGTTCGATCCCAGCTCTGTGCGCCAGTTTCTGGTCAGAATCGGCAAGGAGGCCGGGCGGTTAAGCACATCCAGAATTGTAGCAGTGAGTTGCGAGTTCGAGACCGCAAAATGCTGTGAATGTTCTGTGATGTTAAGTAACTCTATCAAATGGCTTCTTAACACATTTACTAATATTATTTGTAACTTGGTATTTTGCCTTGCATGAGTTAGTCTTCCGCTAGCTAAGGTCGGACATAAATAGATTCAATCTAAGCCAAACACTTCGTCTGAAGAAAGGGTAATCACTCTTTTACGCAACATTGAGCAGCTGCAGCTAAACACATTTAACAGACATGTTCACTTTTTCATAGTACAGTGAATACGTTGAAATTAGTATGAGGAAATTGTGTGTTTTCCCCTGTTCAGAGTTTGCAGTTGCGCCAAAAAATCTACTGCAGCTATGAAATTGAGGAAATAGTGACATGTGGCGACAACCCCATGACTGTGAACTAATTTTTTTAGTTTTATCAAATGTCATCTATAAGTTTCATCATAACTACTCTTAAATGTCATAAAAAAGATTTTGAATGTCTACTAGAATTGGTATAAATTATTTTTTGAAAAAATTAAAATTATGGTTGAAAAGTTGCATAGAAAGCTGAAATAAGCGCTGTAGCGGATTCACTGATTGATTGAGTAGATTGACAGCGACGTCCATGTCCATGCACGCTGAATTCGTGAATCTGAGTTCTTGGCTTTAAAGAATGTGTTAACTGCGAGTCTGTGACGTGTGAAGCTTAGCCGCATTTAGCAATATCAGATCTTGTAATGTACTTGACTCGTTTCACTTTCACAGAGATCCTAAACTCTGCAATTTGAACTGATCTTCCCAAAATTCATGCTAATATTAGTTAGAGTATTAGCTTTGTTTGAGACGTGGATGGCAATTACTGAATTAGCCTATGATAACGGATAACGATTCTAGCCAAAACCAAGGCCTAGGTAGGCCTAATTTACTATTAAATATTAATGAATTATAAAAATATTCCTCATAACCAGGGTCCAGGCTGGCGGCTGCTCTGGCTGTGCTGACAAATAGCTATCATAGAATTAGAAACCTTAAGGTAGAAATGCAATTTTAAGCGGTAATCAAAGCTAACTAAATTGACAGGATGCCTACACTACAGACAGAGACAGCTACAGAGTACAGCCAAGTTCAAGCAAACAGGTTGGCCAGTGGCCACAATTTCATTTTCCAACCCTTTTTGTGTTAAATGCCTGCTCAGAGTCAGAGGCAAGCCCAAGCCCCAACCTAGGGTAAACGCGGTATATTCCATCACAAATGATCACATTAAGGACGCATCAAGAAATGAAATAACAAAAATTTATGACATTCGAGCCGTGAGATTTCATACCTACTGAAATTATATGATATTAGAGCCGCGATATTTCAGACAAAAATAGGACTTTTTCAGACTAGATGCGTCCTTGATGCATAGTGACAGAGCACAAAATTTTTAGAATCAGTTCATTCTTTATTTCCTCATTCACTCCAGATTTATACCAATTTCTTATGTATTATAATGCTGGTATCCAGGATACTTTACTGGTCTACTTATTAACTTAGGTATAGGACTCAAAAATGAACTTGAGGAGAGTCTAAAAAACTGTCTGCTTTGCCACTATGTCGTAATCCATCCAACCTACCGGAAACCTTACTTTTTTTCTAAATGGTTGGATGAAGACTGAGAAATATATTAAATGCAAGAATTTCAATCTAAATGTGTCGGCAAGATCTTCTGAAGGCGAAAATTTTGCCGATAATGTGTCGCCGTAGGTCTTTAAATCTTCGTTCACTCTCTGCACAATGGCTCAGAGTCAGAGGCAAGCCCAAGCCCCAACCTAGGGTAAACGCGGTATATTCCATCACAAATGATCACATTAAGGACGCATCAAGAAATGAAAAACTATAAAAAAATAACCGTATGCCGCCGGTATGCGTTACTCAAGTTCTGTTTGCTTTATATGACTCTCAAAACACCGCACTACGTGTCAGCAACAACGAAACGTCACAAAATGTTGCCATATTTTTTGGTCTAAAATCTAAATACTTGCGTTCATAAGTTTCATTTCAATCAATCAATGATTTCATGGGTAATTTTTTTAAATTCAGAGGCAAAAATGTACTATTTTTTAATTTTCACAAAAGAAGTTCAAAGTGGCTAGTGGGCACTGGGCATGGACGATGGACCAGGCCCAGCATTAGAATTTTCCTACCTTTTATTTTTATGGTAATCTTGTCACACTTGTGGTCCCACTGTGCAGAGAGTGGATGAATACTGCAAGATCTTTGGCAACACTTCAGTAGCAAAATTTACGCCTTCAGAAGATCGTGCCGACTCATTTAGATTGTAATTCTTGCATTTAATATATTTGTCAGTCTTTGGCCAACTATTTAGAAAAAAGTAAGGTTTCCGGTAGGTTGGATGGATCAGGATGCAGTAAAGCTTGTCTGGAAATCGGTTGCGATGAGTTCCTGCCAAAAAAATGTGAACAAAATGTAGTTGCGGTCACATTAGGGCAATCAGACTGCATCATCACATGTTCAGTTGACACTTGCTGTACAATCGGGCTGTTTTTAGGGTAAAATTATTTATTTGGGGTAACACGTGCATGCAACCTTGTAAATAAGTTCGTGACTTGTAAATAGTTTTTCATTACTCAGCATTAATGGCTTTTCATTAAAAATTACCCGGCGACACATTTTGAAAATGGTCGGCGACGCTTTGGGCTTAAAAACCCATATATTGGCAATGCCGCTTCCACCTTCTGCACCCTGGTTGTGGTCTGATGTTAAAAAATTTTCACTTTCAGTATAGGGCCTACTTGCAATTTTTGGCCTGATTGTTAACTTTTGTTAAGAATAAAATATGAGGTTATTTATCAAGGCAGAATATTGGAGCTCCAAAAATGGCAGGAAACTGAGGAAAGCTCTATTTGCCGCTTGAAAGCCTCAGAAAGGCATTATTAGAAGAAACGCTATATTAGACGCGTTAATATCCCTGCTCAGTTTTTACTCTTCCTAAAGTAAGTAAAGTTCATTTTTGAGTCCTATAAGTAGGGTAAACACAGCATATTCTGACAACTTAAGGATGTAGCAAGAAATGAATGGCTATAAATAGAGCAGCGTATGCGCACCTCAAGTTCTTATTGCTTTACATCCATAGTGGCAAACAAGAGATTTTCAGAATCAGTTCATTTTTTATCTCCTCATTTACTCAAGATTTAAACCAATTTCTTATTTATGTATGATTATACTGCACTGGTAATCATGATACTTTACTGGTCTACTTATAGGACTCAAAAATGAACTTGATAGAGTCTAAATTAAAAAAAACTCTCTGCTTTGCCGCTATGTTTACATCACTCTCAAAACACCACACTATGCACCAGCAAGGATGAAATGTCACAAACTGTTGCCATATTTATTTAAAAGCCTTTAGAATTCAAATCTACAAAATCGCTGAATTCCAAGTTCCAACACTGTGTGTGACTAAATGCGGCATATTGTGAGACTAATTCTGACAGCGCTTCAAAATCGTAATTCTGACACCCTGTGTGTGAATGCCGACACCCTGTGCCACGGCTGTGTGTCGTAATTCCGACACCGTGTCGGAATTAGTTTTTATGTGTCTAAAACCGTCTCTTAAATCAATCATCTATTAATTTATTTACATCTTAAAATCAGCAAATACAAGTATACTTAAAGGATTCCTAATATATTCACAGACTTAATTAAAAGTCTCAAACCATAATATTCTTTCTACACAAAGTTCATCACTATTTAGTAAAACAAGGTCGACTATAAACTTTCACATGTGTTTCAATGTTCTCACTGGCTAACGTGGAGTTTCGTTCTGTGGATCTTGACATTTTTCCACCAGACCTAGTGTTTTGCAGAAATTTTGCGCGCAATAGTTTGACGTCACTATTTCAACCATCTACGCATGCGTGGAACTAAGGCAAAGCTTAATATAAAGGAAAAAGCTGAAAGGTGTCGGAATTACCCTGATTTACCCACAGTGTCAGAATATGGTGTGGTTACCCTAGACTAGTGAGGATATTGGATACCTGCATTATCATAATATCATACATAAGAAAAAAAAAATATTGTTTAAAATATCATATAGACTAGTAAATTATAAAAATAACTGATTCTAAAAAGTTTATGGTTTGCCACCATGTGTCAGGCAATGCAATGCCTGCCAATGGGAATCAAAATCTTTACAAAGCTTGAAACTGGCAACAAGGACTCTAAGTCTAAGAGCAAGGATTAAAAATCAACTGGATCTTACCACCTGGTCTCCAATATGGCAATAATGGCATGGCAGGTCACATTTTCATAGTTTTAAGGGGACCGGCTACCCTCCGGAAAAACTTCTACAGTTATCATCCGATCATCATGAAACTTCACATACATACGTAAAATGTAAAAAAAAAATAACATTTTGTTCGTATGAATTTTTTGAAAAAATTGATAGAAAACGTGAAATTCATAGAAAACAGACAAAAACGGGTACCGTACCACAGAAACCTATCTCCTCCTACAAATATGTCCTACAACATACAGACACATATCATCCAATTCGTAAAGACCATATCTATCGACCTAGCCATCGCTTTTTTTCATTTTCCCCATATTTTTGTATGCGCGTTTTTCCCATTTTTTCACTTTTTTCACCCCCTCCCCCCCTTCTCCCCCATTTATATGACAAACCATGCACAAATTAAAAAAAAAGCGATGGCCACGTCGATAGATATGGTCTTTACAAATCGAATGATATAACTCTCATTGCTGTAGCTTGAAAACTGTAGGAGGAGATAGGTTTTCCGTGACAATAAGTTGAACTTTTAAAACTTTTCAGGACGGCGCGACAAAGTCCCATGCGCCTCAAAATAGGCACTCAATGTAGCATGGATACCAAACTACAGGCTTCTGTAGCTTAATCCACTCAAGGATGCTAGCAGCAACTTGTAGCGCACCTCTACGTACAATTACTAAATGTACCAGAATGTCCTAACTTTCTAAATTAGAAGTAATAAAGTGAATATGTAGTGAATTAATAAATTTCATGACAAGATATATAGGTATATTTTTCCAAAATTTGTTTTGTATGCTAAAGTTTAATTACATCACAAGTAGGAAAATTAGTAAATCTGTCAAGAAAGTGAAATTTCTAGTTGGTTTGAAAAGTAGATATTTTTCATGCATAACCTAAACTACATGAAAGGATCAAATTGCCAACAATCATGGGTATATTTGTCTTGTTCACCAGTGGTTTCTGCCCAGTTTGGCTTGCTGCTCAGAAGCCCTCCATTTTACTAAGCTTGCATCTCATACTTGAGAAGTGTAAGTTTATTGTAATTAAGAGATCCCTAACTATTGAAAGCACAATATTAAAATATTTAAAACATACAGATATTAATTATTTTAGGCATATATATATATAGTTCATTTAAGAGACAATCTGGAAGTATAAATTCCCTATAAAAAAACACGAGATAATCATTGATGATAATCCTTTATGAGCTCCTTAAGATACTAATTAGCTGAATATTTACCTATTATTTTGTCATAACTTATTATATTTCTCTTTTCCAGGGAAAGTTCTTTAAAATGCAAGAAAATCTTTCAGTAGATGATACAATGAGTCACAAAGATGGTGACAAGCAGATTTCTGCCTCAGTTAAGTCTCGCTGTGGATCTCCAGACAATGTTATTCAAGAGAAATCTTCTAGGGAAGTGTGTGCTGAAAATAACCCTTCTGGTGTTAATAACAGACCATCTGAAGCTCAAGGTATCCCAAACATATCACCAGACCCTATCATATCAGTCTCTGAAGGATCTATTGCTACAAAAGGAATCTCTAAAAATAAAATTGTTTTGTCAAAAAGCAGTACAGATATAGATGAAAAAATTCTAAGTGATTGCCATGTTTCAATCCAAAGATGTTCCTCTACTAGTAAAAGCAAAAGAGACGAAGCTCAAGATGGGAAAGAAGAAGAAACCAGACAAGATACTAAAAGGAAGTCCAGAAAATGCAAGCAGACTAGCAAAGCTAATGCCCCTAGAGGCAAAGGTAGACGATTTATTTTCAAGAAAAATGTAAGTGCTTTGAACATCTCTCCCATTGATATCTCTTAGTTAATTTTTCTTTGCTTTTCCTGAATATTCTCTGCAATCATGTGTCTCATAGACACCCATTTTAAAATGTAAACATATGCTTATTATGACTTTTTTCAGGTTGCCAAGACTCCTGTGGCTGCCTCCATACCTGTGTCGCTTGAATCTGTAATGTTTGAGGTAATTTCAACATGTTAGAAATGCAAGATGAGATTCAGATTTAGTTACGATAAATGACAGTCTCATTGAAATTTGCTGATATACCTACTATCTGTTCATTGGAACTTTCTATAAAAGTTGAAATAAAACCAGTAAAATGACTGACTGAATATCATCTTAAAATGAATACATTATATATTATTCTGCATTCCTAATGGATTTGAAATTGAAATGGATGAAGATGAATTCCTAATGGATTTGAAGATGAAAATAATGATTCCTAAATTCCTCTAATTTTCTTTATGTTAGTTAATGTCTTCATTATTCCAGGGCCAGTACTGGCAAGTGGGAGATATTGTGTCAGTCCAAGATGTCGATGGAGGCATTTTTTACTGCCAGGTGAGCCTTTAGCAAACCTTCTAATTATAATTTTAGACATACTAGGTACATTACTAGTCATCAATTTTATGTGTTCATTTTTATTAAACCCGTTTTGAGGAATTTTCATGATTATTTCTAATTTGTATTGATGTTAGCCTTTGAATATAGTGTGAGCCTGGCCACCAAGATAACCTCATTTCCTAGGATTTATTTCTTTATCAAATTTATTGTGACTTCAGGTGCGGGGGCTGCTGCAGGATCAGTACTGTGAAAAGAGTGCTGCTCTCACTTGGCTCCTTCCTACCATCTACTCCCCTCCTCAAGCTGAACGTTTTGATCCTGCTACATATATCATTGGTAATGTATGATGTTGCACCAGACCATAACGAATGTATAGACAAGGAGGTTATCACCATTTTTCCGAATAATGATATAGATATAGATCCATTCAGTCAGTGATCATTTGCTGCATTTTTTTGGCTTATAAATACTTGATGATATTAGATTTAAATAAATTTAAATATTTTCCAGGACCTGAAGAAGAAATCCCTCGTAAGATGGAGTACTTAACGTTTGTGTGCCATGCACCATCTGACTACTACAAGCTGAAGAATTCACCCTATCCTACCTCCGCCAACCTCAGCAATGCCGCTCATGTGTGGGCATCTATGTCGTCTGTTGATGTCAAAATCAAATCCCAGTCTTCACGTAGCTAGTCCCGAGCTGCAGTATATATATGTACCTAAACTCGCTTAATTTTGCAGAATTATTCTTCTGTTTTGTTGCTGTCTGTTCTCTTTTGCCCGTCGCTGCACTTTATTGGTGATGGCAGTTGTTTTGAAAATTTTCACTATAGCTTTACTGCTTTTTTGTAAACTTAGATAACTATCAAACTAAATCAATATGCTCTTTAGTCATTTAAAATCGTGAAAAGTATGCAATGTTTTAGAAATTATGAGGGCTTCTCATTAGCTGACGGTAGTTCTGCTGCATATTAAACTTCAGAATTAACAATCTCGGCAATTCCCAACCCACAGTTCAATGCTAGGCAGTGCGCGAAAGACGAAACATTCTGTTGACTCTTACATGAAGGTAGAAGCGGGAAATGAGCGTAAAAGAGCTTGACAAGCATCCAAATTTGTCCACCTGAGCTTGTGTTTTAACCATTCATTTCCGTGTTCTAGTTTACTTAACAAACATCAGAATCTTGTCACTAGGTCAATGTGCTATTGTATGCCGATGATATAACAGTGTGTGTCCGGTGCCCAACCATACGAGCTGCCAAGTCTCTCACACAGCAATACCTGAACGTATTTAAGACGTACTGCACAACTTGGGGGTTTTTAGTAAATGCACAGAAAACCGTCTTCCAATATTTTACTCATATGCGTGTAAATGTACCAGTTTTGAGATATGGTCAACAACCACTTGAATATGAAAAACAGCATAAGTAAAGTTGCTGGGAATGATGTTGGATGCTCCTCGCCTCAAGTGGGGGCCACATTTGCGTTGCCTTCGCACCGATGTAATTCCCCGTATGGATTTGCTTGAACACTTGGCATCACCCAACTGGGGTGTCAGTTGTCGATTTCTACGTCTCTTTTAATGTGCTTTTATCAGGGCTAAGATAGACTATGGGTGTGTTCTTTATCAGACTGCATCCTCTGCGCAATTAACAAAATTAGACATACTTCAAAATGCTTGTCTGAGACTTGTTCTGGGCGCTCGCCGGACTACACCGGTAATATCACTTGGTATTGAGGCCCATGTTCCCCCATTGTCTCTGAGACGGCAATACTTGACTGCCAGTACGTATGTAAGGCTGCAGCCCCTCCGGGGGGACTTCTGACGCGTGTCTATGCGCGTCAGAAGTCCTATGGGATTTCGCGCTCCTAGGGGGATTGTTCCTGAGCGCCCCACCGCTGAGCTATCGGTGTCTGACTGCAGGTCTCAGTTGTTGGGTTAAATTATTATGTAGGTAGAATTCCTTACATTTCCCTTCCCTGTCTCTCGTGCGGGCGGCCGACTTCCCGTGTAAGCGACCTCTTGTTTGTGCTCAGTCGAGGCCCTCAACAGCTCACTGACCTGGGGCTTCAAGGTTGTTATCGCCAGCTTTTGATCCTGTTCCCTCTTGGATTTCTGTGGCTCGTCTTATTTGTCTTGATTTCCGCTTTGTCTCTGGTTTAAATGACTCAACTGTTTTTTCTGCTCATGTTAGGGAACATTATCCTGGGTACAAGGCTATCTACTGTGATGGGTCACGATTGACTGAAAATCCATCTACAGCATGTGGTTTATACATACCAGCACAAGCAAGAGCAGTTGCATGGAGACCTAACCCCGGGCATGGCATCTTGTCGGCTGAATTGATTGCTATTTTACATGCTTTGAAGCTCGTAGATGAGGCATCCGTTAACTGGGTTATTTTCTCAGACTCACTTGTGGCATTGCGGCTCATACTCTCCCCAACGGACACATCTTGAAATCTTGTATATCAAATTCGTCAGCTGCTCCTTGGCCTGAATGAGAGGAAAACTGCACCTAAAGTGGGCTAAAGCTCATGCCAACATTGTTTGGAATGAGCGAGCTGATGCTGTTGCAAAGATGGGTCATACCCTTGACCATTCTGCATTGTTTCAGCTCTCTCATTCTGATGCACTTGCTTTGCTTCGTTATTGTTTTCACAAGTATTGGGAACGACTGGGTCGCTGCTTTGGCTGTTGAAGGGAAGGGACATCATCTTGCTTCTGTGCGGACTGATTTGTCTCCTGTTCCATGGGGTCCTAGTTGCTCTCGTCGTGCTGCTGTGGTGCTTACTCGTCTTCGATTGGGTCATGTTGGTGTTCGGTCGTACCTTCATCGATTTGGCATGGCAGACACTCCCATGTGCTTGCATTGTGGGGTGGATGATACCGTGGAGCATTTTCTTCTGGCATGCATGCAGTACCGTCTGGAGCGTCAGTTGCTCATCACTACTACTCAGGCCATGGGTGTGCATCATCTAACTGTTCGGATACTTCTTGGAGGAGGCAACTTCCGCAGAAAGATTCAACATGCAATAATAAGGGCAACAATCACCTATTTAACACAAACAAATCGTCTGACTTCCCTGTAGTGTATGAGTACCATCCTGGATTTAGCTGTGATCCAGACCGGAAGCCCACCCAATAGATCCTCCAAGGATCATTGACGCATAACGCTGAAACTTTCTGCTAAGTCCAGGTGTAACAAAAGGTCATTGTTCGCCTACTTCTTAACCTTCAAGCCGGCCACAAGACCCATCTTGTCACTAGGTAAGCAGTACAAGATTGCGCTGTTCATCTATGTGCCCTCTTCCGATAAGCCGCGTATTTTCGTGGTAGCATCGTAGTCTATTCAGATTTGTTGCACTAGAACAAATCTGTAAATATATTTTTTTCTAATTTACATTGACGCCGATCTCATTTTCCTCTCCCTACATAATCTCTGTTTCGAAGCACTCTCAGAATATGCGTAATTATGTTTCATGTCTATGCCTATCTCGCCTGTGCCTCGTATAGGCAAGTCTTTCTTCATTATTTATATTATTTGTATTTCTGTTTATTGTGTTTGTTTATCTATGCATATTGGTAGATATTTTTAATTTTATCCGCATTACAGGATGCTATTCTTTCGTACCATGTAGATAGTTTACTTGTGTATATAGTTACCAAATTTATGCTGTGAAATGATGAAAAAATGTAGAGAAGAATCTCTGTCGAAATTTGTGATATAATATTGGTAGAATACATCACACAGTTGCGATGATGTTTCGCGTATATCTATTTTTCACGTCAATCAACGGCAATTAACAGATCTGTATTAGTATATATATACGGAAACTGTAGACTAACCCCGCATCTTTCATTCTCTAGTTTTATTAACTTATTGGATTTTTCACTCGTTAGACGTGAATATAATACACTCTGCTCTTAATGACACTCGTATGCCTAATGTAGCGAGGTTTTAAAATATAAACTTTACCTTGTCCATATCAATATCATGTACACCTATACGCAATACGCTCATGACACCGTTTCCAGAGCACTTGTAATCAGGTTCCACTAGATGCAGTTTTCGACTTATATGGCGGGAAGCCTAAATGTGAAGATAAAAATAAAGCTCGATTAACTATTAAACAAAAATTAAAATATTCAAAATCGCTAGGTTTTGGTGGAATGATAAACGCTTTTGTATGTTGTCTGGGGTCACGGAGGTGCTACCGGTTGACCACGGTAGGAAAGTTCATTAAAGTCGTTTTTTTAACATTGTACCAGTAGAAAGTGCTTGTTTGTTCATTGAAACATAAGAAAAATATTTACATAATTTTTAGCGATTAATTCGATGAATCCCGAAAAAAATGCCAGTTATTTGGCTGTTGTTTTGTACATCGTGTACCACCACACTGTGTACAGCGTTCATGACGCCTGTGACGTGATGCAAAACATCGGAAACCAAGCTCGAATGAAGGCTTCATGATTT
Organism: Hyalella azteca; assembly: GCF_000764305.2. NCBI lineage: Eukaryota > Metazoa > Arthropoda > Malacostraca > Amphipoda > Hyalellidae > Hyalella > Hyalella azteca. The sequence continues at coordinate 36,693 of NW_025934535.1, read as the reverse complement.
GGCTATGTTGCTGGTGGAAAGCCAGCAAGTCTATTGAGTGATTTGAAATTACTGTATTAATTTCAAAGCCATGGAAGGAGGTTATACTACAAGATCTGGGCGATCGACGGGCAAAAGTAGGGGTGTTGGTCGAGGGAAAAATTCGACCAAAACTGAGGCTTCTAAAAGTTCCCGTTCTTCAAAGAGGAATAAGGTATGGAGTTTGCACTTGCAAGTTGCAGACAGTAGACTGAGACTAAAGAGCCCAAACGGAACATGAACAGTTGTTAAGATTTTGCAAGTTAATATCATGTAATGTTGTAATATATATATAATTTTTTGCAAAAAATATGAAAATTGTCAAAAGCTACCTAGTTACATCGGAAAAATACTTGGAAATTGGAATTGACATTTTGAATGGATTTTATTCAAATTTTAAAAATAAGTACCTAGATATTGTCAATAATATGTGGACAGGTTTATTTCTGATTTTTACATCAATTACTTTTTATTAATACAAAAATCCTAACTTCATTTTCAACTCTGCCAGCCATAAATCTATCTATAATGAACAGATTTTATTCAAATTTTAAAAATAAGTAGGCCAGTAGGCCTAGATATTATCAATAGGGTAAACGCAGTATATTCCAGCACATTAAGGACCGTATGACGCATCAAGAAATGAAAAACTATGAAAAATAACCGTCTGCGTTACTCAAGTTCTGTTTGCTTTATGTGACTCTCAAAACACTGCACTACGCATCAGCAATGACGAAACATCACAAAATGTTGCCAGATTTATTTAAAAGCCTTTAGAATGCAAACCTACCAAATCCCTATATTCCGTCAGTCCGTCACCGTGTGTGGCTATATTCGGCACCAGGGTGGAATTCTAGAAATGTAGGTTCACTTATAAAAAAGCTTTCCACCCAAGGTGGAATGCTTTCCTTAGATACAGAGCTCTGCGTCTGCCAGGTGACTGACTATAAATGAAAAGGAGGATCAAAATTGGACCAACTGTTTCAATTGTATAGTACCTCAGATTTGTTATAAAATTATTTGATAGATATTCTCTATTTATCTTTTATTTAATGGTTTTTTAAAAATTTTCCAGGCTTTTTGTTTGTAATGATCAAGTTTAAGTTAAGTATTTAGTTAACCAGTACTGTAGTACATATACCATATTTAAGGTGGGGCTTATGGGCACAACCAATCACAGCTGGAAAGCATCCCCATCAACCAATCACAGCTTGAAAGCATCCCCAGCAACCAATCTCAGCTAGAAAGCAGAAAACATTACAACTTCATTAACCAATCACAGCTGGAAAGCTGGAAGGGGCTAAAATCACAATCCCATAAACCAATCACAGTTGAAAAGTGATAGGATGTGTATAATGTATATAATAAAATGGACTGGTGGAAAACCTAACTTTATTTTCAACTCTGCCAGCCATAGGCTAAATCCATCAATACTGAACAGATTTCATTCAAATTTTAAAAATAAGTAGATAGTATTATTAACAATTTGTGGACAGATTTATTTCAGATTTTTACATAAATTACTTTTTTATTAATACGGAAAACCTAACTTCACATTCACCTTGTAACCTCGCAGGTTGGTTCCTAGTGAGTAGTGACCATCCTACTCCTAGTCAGTAGTTGGGTAACTGTTTCAGTATTTTGTGGCATTAAAAAGAAAGTGATTGATGTAAAAATCTGAAATAAATCTATCCAAAAATTATTAATAATATCTACTTAATTTTTAAACTTGAATGAAATCCATTCTGTATTTATGGATTTATGGCTGGCAGAGTTGAAAATGAAGTGAGGTTTTCCATATTCCTAATAAAAAAGTAATTGATGTAAAAATCTGAAACAGATCTGTCCACAAATTATTGATAATATCTACTTATTTTTTTAAATTTGAATGAAATCCGTTTGTTATTGATGGATTTATGGCTGGCAGAGTTGAACGTCAAATTGTCAAGTTAGGTTTTGCGTTCGATGCGCAGGCAAGTGTCGATCCGGTGACATTTTGTTGCTTCTAGTCCCTCTGTGACTCTGTCACATTTTTGGTTAAAAAACTGATTTTTCAATGTTTGATCATGCATTTTTTAAAACAAAGATAGTAAATATATAATTAATAGTAATTTATTTATTAATAATTCTGTGGCGTGAAAAATCCATTCTGGAAATTCAATCTTGCACTTAACTTTAGTGGAATTTGTGGAAAATTGTCCAGATTTCAGAAGCCTGTAAAGTAAAATTCATAGTGGCAAACCATAGATTCTAAAAAATCTCTGGTTTGCCACTATGCCCCAGGGTAATATGGGACTCCCCATAAAATGCATTTACAGTAGAACTTTGGTTAGCAAAGGCTCTAGTTAATGAAAAATTGATTAACCACAAAGAATTTTGATTACATTTACCTTGTTCAGTGAAAAAAATTCAGGTAACAAAAAATTAATGCTTCATCATTTGTCACAAAATAGTGTATAGAATGTCATTGATAGAATTATGCACCAGTCAACATCAAATGAGAAGTAATTAATCTAAACTAAAATTTATTTTTCCAAAAAATATGATGATTGTCTTTAAAATATTCCTTTCTATTTCAGGTATGTTTTTTATGATCTTTTTTGGTTATAGTGAATTTAGTTGACCCTATTAACCCTTTAGCGGGCAAGCATTGAAATATCCAGAAATTAAAATTTCAGAAAACATTTCAAGAAAATAAGAAGTATTATACAATATATTTATTTATATGAATTTTTGCAAATTTTGCCTATTGAAGGTTTAAATCGCACTTGAAGAATTCAATAAATGCAATCAGTACACAAAATTTTTCTTTATAATTAAAATTCAGTTTATGCAAATGAAAAATTAGAAACATAAAAATTTAATTTAATTAAATTTAATCAAGTTGCCAAAATAAATAAATATATATATATTGATACTTCCAAATTTTAAAGAAAATGCGGAAAGAGCGTCAATTCCATTGTCCGAGTCAAAACCTTCATTTAAATGCTCATATTTCAATTTGTGGACTTTGCAGCTGGTGATACTATAGATAGAATGATGGTCAGATAATTAGTGATTGACTGAGGCATTATAAGGATGCCTCAAAAACAAACAGGAGGCCGTGGTGAGGCTTTCTGTGACTTGATTTCAAGTGATCATATATGGTAACTTACCCGTGTAAGGGTTAAAATGGTGCAAAATTACAAACCCAGTCCTGTAAGCTTATAGATACAGAAGAAATGCTTTACGGCTGCTGATATGAAGCTTGCAGTGGACAAGGTTGTTGTCAATGCTCAATGGCATGTCCATGGAAATGGTAAAATCACATCAATAATGGTAATGTACCTATGGATATGGTACTAATATATCAATAAAGGAAAAACAAATACCAACCAAAACAAATATTAATCAGAAAATGTCATTTATTCTACATCTACATCATCTACAACGAAAGAGGAGGACTGTAGAGAACTGTCAGTAATGGATGAAAACACTGTGCATGCTTCAAATGTTTTAAATAAAGTTTTATTTCAAGTGTCCTGAATTACCCCATTCCTAGGAGTAATTTGGGATGCTTTTCTTTTGCATCTGGCACCTTACAAATAGCATATGGAGTTCTTTCAGAGATGCCATTTGATAGCTCTCTCAAAGACCTTTAATATGAGCTCAAACTCATTTTTGAAATGTTTCATGGTAAAAAGTTATTAATAAAAAAACGCTCAAAATTGTCAGAACATTATTCAATTGGGGGATCTAATTTTTTCATCGTTTCCCTGAGTGTTAAAAAAAATGTCTACAGAATCATTTATCCCTTAGTGTAGTGAAGAGTCAATCCTATCATGTTTGGTTTCCTTTCATTTTATTTAGGGCTTTTGAGAATTATATGCAGACAAGTAATAGACCAATGATAACATGTATGAAAAAACTGTTCTTAATCACTACTGATGCTTTCAGGTGCATGAGTCCAAGGAAGAAATTGAGCCTGCCAAGCCACCTGCTGAGAGCACAAAGCCTGCTGCTCAACCCATTGTGGAGGAGTTCAAAAAAACAGAGTGTAAGATCTTGTTATATCTTCATGACTGATTATGATTGCATGTGCTAGGTTACATTTTTAACTAGTAATTGTCTGTTTTTAAAGGATTTTTTTCCATTGTTCTCATTATTAACTTGCAGTTTCAATTTTTATAATTGTTACAATTATAAAATTACTAAGCTAATATGATAATGGATTTATATTATGTATTGACAAGAGTAGAAATGCTTTCTCAGAATCAGTCTCTTAGTGATATCAAATTGTATTGAAAATCTACCTGGCATGTATTGCTACAGCCACAATATTTTTCTTGAATTTGTGAATGTATAAATGCGGCGTTGTTGGTTTATGGTAGTTGTGGTTTGCATTCGGTTCAAATTTTGTTATGTATTAGTATTTACTGTTTCAAGCTGGAATGGTAATATATTCCTGTTTGTGCAGATGACCAGGACTGTGATATATCATCTCTTGAGGCGCCCACGTTCACAACCTTGGACCGAGGGCCCCCAGCCCCCATGTTGTCCCTGACATGGGATCATCCTGTGCAGCTCATTGGCGAGAAAGTTATGAGCCCTCGCATCCACATATGTGATAACTGCCAGAAGCCCATCCTCATATATGGCAGAATGGTAGGCTTGAATTTGGATCTGTGAGATGCTATAAATTGAGTATATTACTACCTTGCTTTACATATACATTCATTAAGAACAATCTAAAGGCTTTAAGTTCTGAAACAAAACACAATCTTGTGAAAAAATTGCATTCAACATTTTCTAATGTCATGAAGGTGAAACATGATTGTTGAAATGAGTTTTGAATTTTAGAACATTCATTTAAATAACAGCATAATATTTTTTCATATATTCCATGGACTGCCAACAATACTTGCCTTTCAGATACCCTGCAAACATGTGTTCTGCTTGTATTGCGCTCAGTCTGAACTGAATGGCGTTTGTTCTCACTGTGACGAACTGATGGACAGAGTAGAGCAAGCAGGACTGGGCACTGTCTTCATGTGCACTTTCTCAAATGGCGATGTACCTTGCAAGCGAACCTACCTCTCTCAGCGAGACTTGCAGGTGCCTAGTTTGTATTTTTTCAGTTCCTGCTTCATATATTTATATGCTGCCTCTCTAAGACGTGGCGTCATTGGGGAGTATCAAGTAAAATATTCTTCCCTTGAGTTTATATTCGTTTAAGGGGACCGTCTGGGCCGGAAACGATCTATGTGAAACTTATCTGACCCAGATGGATCTTTGTGAAACTTTGTACACATATGTAAAATCGTAGAAATTTTTTTTTTTCTATGAATTTTTTCAAAATATTGAAAAAATACATGAAATTCATAGAAAACAGCATAAAATTTAGGACCTTCCTCCTCATTTAATTCTCGTACAACAATATCGTGAGACATATTCGATTTGTTATGGAAATATCTAGCGACTGTATAGGGACCTTTTTAAAAAATATTATTTTAAAAATTATTTTCCCCCTAATATAAGAAGAATGGGAAATAAGTGCTTCAAGGGTCGCTCGAGATTAGTTTTACAAATCGAATAATTCGTCTCTCAATGTTGTAGCGCAAAAATCATAGGAGGAGATGAATTTTTAAGATTGAGAGCTAAATATTAAGCTTGACAGAAGCGCCATGTAAGTAAAATTGATTGAAAAAGAATTCAATGCTGAAAATTTTTCTTAGTACTGAATCCCTAGCTCTTCCATTGCCTATTACTTGTATTTAGGGTATCATCACGCGCCGCATGACTTACTCTTGTTCAGTTAAACGCAAATAATAATCTATAAAAGAGATTTTTCTTGAATATTTATTTATGATTCAAAACTGCTTCAAGCAAAAACTATTGCGCGCACAGCCATGCGTTTTGTTTTGTATGAAGCGCCTTATCTGCAGCTACAAAATGAGTCCAAACACAGTGCAATTAACGCAAATGATAACAAAAAACAGCAATTTTTTCATGAAATATTGTAAATTATTCTTAGAAATATTTATTTATGAAACTTCAAAAATGCCTCACATGAAACTATTGCTTACATATCCGTGCTTCTTGGTTTATTAGACGTGCCTTGTTTGTAGCTACAAAATGAGCCCTCAAACAGGACAATTAACGCTAATAATAATCTATAAATAAAAAATTGTTTGAAAGAAATTAAGGTACTACCTGGGAAAAAGTCTTTCTTTATTCATAAATTCAAAAATTCCGTATGGAAAAAGTTAAAAGAGATTGTTTCAACGGTCTTTACAGCCGGAATCGCCATAGTCCTAGCTATAAAATGATGAAGAAACCCCAGAAAAATATTTTTTTTATGGTGATTTTCGACCCAGATGGTCCCCTTGAAGAAAAATATCCTAAAATGAAAAAGACTGATCTTGAATTATGTCATCCATGTGGCAGGCTCACATTGACCACCGCCACCTGAAGCAGTCAACGATCACTTCTCGAAGAGAGGAGCCTCCATCTTCTGAGCGCTTCAACGCTCGCGATCCTAGAGGAGATCCTCGTTGCCACTCAACAGATCCTCGTGCGCCCACCACCACATCTTCGTCTGCTGCCGCCCCTGCCAACCACATCCCTGTGATGACGTCAGCACGTTCCAATAACCTCATCACCGTTCCTATTGACGGCACACTCGAGCACCATTCCCAGCAGCCACCACTTCCTCACGCACAACACCAAGTGCCTCAACAAGCCCCTCCTCCTCACCACCCTCCTCCTGTGTCCATGTCTCTCCCTCCTCCCACTCCGCAGAGTTTCCATTTGAATACCATGCCACCACACTCGCTCCATGCCTCTTCGCAGCACCAACCTCCTGCTCCTCGACCATCTATCATTACGCCTTCCTTCAATAGTCCTCCTCCTAATTTCCTATCGAACTTTTCTTCTGTGCCTGGTGTATCTCACAATCAACCTCCGCCACCACTGTTCCCTCCCACCTCCGTACCCTCTACTGCCGCATCTGGGTTCCCCCTTATAGGATTCACGTCCCATGATGCAGCTTCTACTTGTCAACCAATGACTTTCCCGCCCTTGACAAGCGCTCCTCCTCACTTCTCTGCTTCCGCCATGCCTCACCCTCCGCCTCACATGCGTCCTCCAACGCAGCCGCACATGACCTCTCATTCCCAGCCCCATGGTCTCTCGTACTCGCAGTCTCATATCAATTCTCATTCTCAACCTCACATGTCATCAAATTCGCATCTGCATGTGGCCATGCACTCCCAGCCCCAGGGGCTCTCACACACCCAGCCTCAAATGACCTCTCATTCTTTGCCACATCAAGGCTCTCACATTACCGCCCCACCACCTCCTATGGCCCCACACCCTCCTTTGCAATCCACCTTCAGAGCAGGTTTGTATGACTGGCCACACAATCACCCGCCACACACTTCTCACCTGCAGCACTCCTCTCACCCGCCTCCTCCCCACTCCTCTCGTCCACCCCCACAATCAAACCACCCGCCATCCATTCCCCAACACTCCAATCACCAGCAGCCGCCTCCGCCCCAGCCTCCCACAAGCGAATATTTCTGATCTTCTAAGAGCAAGATTCTCGCGTCTAAGATCTAGCCTGTGGACAATTACGAGGTTATCGGTCGGGCCAGGTCGGCTGTTTACCATGTATGAAGGCGTGTCGTGCGATCGTGTCCAGGTGTCCATGTATATAATTACGTGTATGCCCAGCATGCCCAGGGTTCCGCTATATATGAAGACTTACCGTCGTGCGTTCATGTCCAGCAGGTATCTACCATGTTTTGTAACTTGTCGCGAGCAAACGAATTCCCGATGATACTATATTGGCATGCTGCTTGTTGGCTAACCATGTGAATTGTTAACCTTACCCCAAGTTTTGAGGATTTCTAGTTACTGACAGTAAATTTTTCGAACAGCTATCCGTTTCTTATCTTTCCTTCCAATTTTGATGAACTCGTTTACGAAAAAAGAAGCCAAAATTTGACAAGTCATGCTCACAAAGAACTGATCGAGTAAATATATCTACATAAATATTTTCAGGACATCATGACTTATTGAGACCGTCTTGGGTCATGATGAAATAATTTGTGCGCTGAATCCACAGCTCGGTAACCAAAATCACACCGACACTAATCAGTCACTTCGTTGGTAGAAGTCATCTCAGTTTTTCGTTTCACTGTTCTATTTCCCGATTATTCTTTATTACCGTCATAAATCGTGACGCCGTGCTTCTCAAATGTATCAAAAACTAAAAAAAAATGAATCAGTAATCAGATTAACGAACTCCTGAGCTTAAGCATAATATTTCATTTCGACCGTTAACACATGTTTGCAATTATACACTATAGTGTTATTATAGGATTTTAAGGAGCAAAACTTTGGCCACTTTATCGTGCGAAACCTAACATGATTTTTGCTGTCGATTGACTGCCATTTGCTACATAGTCACTAGACTGAGAGAGTTGGGGAAAAGAACCTCCTGTGCAGCTTGTGCTGGAATGATTTTTTTGCGGCTTGCTGCGTAGTAAACAATTAGGTCCTCAGTCTGCAGCATGGTTAGGTATATGAGAGGTTGCTGTGAGTGCATGTACACGTGCCTTAGCGTTTGCTAACGTTGTGAGATATATCTTGTGAAATACATAGTGGAAACTTATGAGTATACTTCTTCAAACAATATAGTTTAAAAAACGCAACAAGCCACCCGATTTATTATTTTTATTTTTTAAAAAGTTTTCTGTATTTTTGTGTTTTTTTTCCTCCGTAAGTGGAACAAATTAACTTACAATTCTAATAGCTTTAATGTTGACTAAATCAATTCAATTTTTATACACATGAATCAGAACATATTTGTTTGTATTTTTTGGTCGTATTTAAATGTTCAGACTTTTATTGGTTCCTACTGTTAGTATAGTATAGTATCTTCGGCATTAAAGTGTAGGCCTATCGCCGATTCTTGTACTTTTCTTGACTAGACTTGATCAGAGATCTTTTAAACGGAAGGTAGATTTAAAATCGCTTCTAGATATCAGTTGTTCCGTAAGGTACGAGACATTTTAAGACTAAACATATGCTCATGCATGGCCTTGTCTAGTCTGTTCTTGAACGCGTTCATACTCAGAGCGTCAACAATATCTTCAGGGAGGCTGTTCCACATGTTTGGCACTCGCAGACATTAACCAAAGCAAGCAAATTGGTTACCTGTCTTCATGGTCCAATGTTGCTTTCTGTTTCAGCTTGCTTTTTATTTACATTTAGATTATGAATTCGTACACTATAGACATATGAAAAAAATTGATGAAGGATTTTTTCGATAGTTTACTGAAGAAATCAGTCGTTTTGACAGGGGAATAGTATAGGTTCTCATTTGCGATAGACCGGAATGGTATAACATTTGGGTATATTTTTTATATTTAATTGCAAAATCGAAACGGATCTGATTATGGGCCTAAAGCGCCCATAAATTTGATTAATTTTCATATAACTTTAAATATGCTGCTACTATTATTTGCTTAGGTTATAATTTATCTCGCTGACTTGGCCGACATAAGCTATAAGAAACCGATTAATTTTGTATAAAAATCTTAAACGAGATGATCAATCTGTTTCGTCATAGACAAGATCGACTTATAATCAATCAAAATTTGTAACAAATGATATATCAGCAAAAAGTCTTCCCCTTTTTTAGGTTAGTTACTTCTGAGTTGCAAGCCTAAAACTTGCATGCACTGCATGTTTGCCGGAGCCAGTCGCCGCACACCTGACCTTGGCGCCAAAACGGCCTTCGGTGGTATCAGTCGCAGACGTGCCAACTTTTAAACATTACTGCGCACTTGAGTCATTTCCTCTTTTCATTAGTTTTTCAATTACATATCACATAATATGCAATGATTTATAACCGTGATCATCCAATTACTTATCAATTACGTAGTTATTTGTTTTTAGGCTTGAAGAGCAGAAGTCGGCACAAGTGTGCTGGTAGCATTCTCATTTGAGTGACTGCCTACTGCGTCTCAGATAGCAAACAAACGCCTCTAGATCAAGAACTCAAGATGAATGCCACCCACCAACCCTAGCTCACGCACGTTTCTTTGTTCGTTTCACGGCAAATTGCATGATTAAGTTTATCCGCATCAAAATGCATCGAGGTATGAATTGATATCCCGTCATCGCACATACGTATGTTGTCAAATAATGACTCGTATTGAGACGAAACTATTTAACCATCTCAATGACATGATTGACATCTTATGTATAAAGATATTTGATTGCACACCAATCTCATTGCACAATTCAAGAATGTTTTTACGAATTAAAAACAATAAATATGTGCAAATGAATAAGAACTCAGCATTACATCTTATTACTGTATACCGAATCGACAATTGAAGCTACTCTCAGTCTCTCTGAAAAGGAGCAAATTAAACCCATGGTTGAACTATAGTTCAACCATGAATTAAACCGATGTTGATTTGCAGAAAAGAATCAAAACGAATTAAAATAGATTAAATGATACTATTCCTTGGCAATGAGTCAATGACATCAATTAATAGCACCCACTCTGACTCTGAATTAGATGGGATTATTAAATTAAATTTGCTTCGAATTATTTGTCAGAATATTTATATATATATTTATATAACTTAGCTTTCTTCTCGTTGAGAATATACATTTGCTTTTATGTCATCTTTTTTTATTTTGTGTAACTAATCCTAGACGTAGGAAGTCAATATTTTGCATACGCAACGAAGAAGTCAGTTGAAACGGTACATTACTCCTGTCACTAACAGTTATGGGACTGTTATTGCGCCTGTATTTTTAGAGAATTAAAATATAAACCGGGTACCTTGAACATTTTGTTGTACATTGTCATGTCTTAAATTTTAAGCATTCTTAAAACCTTTGTTTTCCATTAGAAGTCAATCAAAATGCATTCTTAGAGGAATTTGTTTGATCTCGAATGTTGGGCGACCTTGTACATCCATGGTTGAATTAATACCATTAATTAATTCCCCCATTTGTATTAATTCAACCATGTTGTACGTCAATATTTTGATTTCACGTCGTTGAGGTCGAAGTGAAACGGTCGACTGTGGCTCGAGATGAGACTGACGTGCAGTGCTTGAGAGGACAGTAGAATAAGGCTACACAAGGTTAACTTTCAGAGCTTTAATTCTTCGGAGAAAAAGCGGCATTGATCAAGGTGCCAAGAATTTATATAGCAAGCGTTGAAAGTTCTTTATTTGTTGATGGTTAAACGATTAATGGTTTCGGGGTTACATTTATTGCATTCGAAACCGTTCAGAATTAAGTGCAAGTCCACGCACCTGTTCTACCGCCTTCAGTCGAGCATTAGTCGTGCTTTATCGTAAGTTAAAGAAACCGCAAGTTAATCATAACAATTTTGTTTGATTTAACGTAGATTTATTTTTTTCCTCTGATTTAGTCGTAAGAATTTTTAATAGTATACATATCTTAATTCAAAGTTAGCTAGGCTAAAAGCCGAAAATTCCTGCGCAGGCATCTTTTCAGCAATTTTAATTCTGTTTTAACCTGAGTTAAAATACTATGTGCTAAGACGTACGAAAGATCCATGGATTTAGCTGATTCATAGTCAGCCCATGTTCAGTTGTGGGCTTGTGGCTTCATAAGATCAGTAGCTACTTGTGGCTCACGCAACGTCACTCAGGGAAGCACAATCTCGGATGAAGATCACATTCCTCATGAAAAAATGTCGTTTTTAAGAACGATTAACACTGATAAATTACTCAATCCATCTTATTTATCTCTCAAAATTGTTTGCAACAGAAATATGGTGCTGCCACTAAATTTATGTACCTTACTAAGAAATGAGGCGTGGAAAATCATTGATTACGGTTTATATTGATGGGTAATTGCTGAGATATCGCGATGGAAATTGTAAAAATCAGACGCATTGATTGTTGATTCATTGTATTTTTACCTAAAAAGTTTTATATATCAAAAATATAAAAATTAATTTTTGCGCTGTATAGCCGTTTGATCCTCCGCGATGATGCTGACAATAGCGGTAACGTTTCTCACACCGTGCGACGATTGCATACTTGATAAGCCATATTGCAAATGGATCCGACAAATCCTGTTTAAATTAAATAAATTACTTAGACTTTGTGGTTGTACTGTGTACTGAGAATGTTAAAGGTAATTTAGTTTTCGTATTTGACCTGAATAGGACGAGCATGAAATATTTTGAGCGCATAGTATGTAGGCTTGGAAACGCCAATCCATCGTTAAAACTGCGCCAGTCCACGCTCTTTAAGTTTTAACCAAATAATTTTCAGCAACTCAACGCGCTTCTATTGTCCCAGTTACTCCGTCCTCATCCTCCGAGGTTGAGGTAGGTAGTCATTTATTTCTGTACCTTGGCTGGCTCTGCTTTTCAAATAAATCTACATGATTAGCATTGTTGCCTGAATTTTTTCGCCTTAACCAGACATAATAAATTATCGTGTAATTAAATCTATTGAGGTCACATCGAGATGCTCTAAACTGTCTGCTGTAAATAGACCGCAATGCTGGCGATATGCCCGAATTCACGGTCTCTCTCTTGCTCTCCCTACACGTACACCTACAGGAAGTGGTTAAAGCTCTTCGGATTAGCAAGCCACGTTAGAAACTTAATGAATTTATGTCGCCAACGCATGCAGCTCTCTAAGTTCCGTCACAAATTACGAGTAATCTCTGCTCAATGATCGACACAGATAGTCATGTTCCAAAATTATTTAGTCAAGTGATTTGTGCAATTACAATTGCTTATGTAATAATTATTTGAAGAAGACCAAGAGAATGGACGTATTTACTGTATATGTGACTGTAAATTTCGCATTAAGTAGATAATTGAGTTGATGATCTGACCAAAATACTCTCATAAAGATTACTCCAGATCAGCATAAAAAAGGTTTAACATTTATTTTTGTATGAATAATTCCTAATGAGTTATCTAAGTAAAAAATTGCATCAATAAGCTTTATAGTTCTTTCACCAGTCACTCTTATTCTTACTCGCTTTTGCGCCCACACGAATGACACGATCCGCCTTCAAAAAGCCACGATGAACGTCAGTCTTGATAGAGCGTGCGTGGGGTTAAGACGTACCGTCAACCAGTCTCTGTTTTGTAATTGACTGGTCCTTTACCTCTACAACAAGACCACAAGTGAGTGTGATAGTGTCAGTCATGATTTTTTTATGAATCAACTTTATTAATTACTCTCTCTTCTAAGTTTGTGAGACCTATTTATTTTCAAATTTAGGCTTAGTAAGAGACTGCCTTATACGAGTGGCACTCTGACGTTAACAGTATACACCGCGTTTCGCCATGCCCTGTTGAAAAACTTTCATTGCTGGCTGGTTCGTGCTTGTATTCGATTCAGTAATAAGGCCATTAAATGTATGAAAAAATAATTTTTGTTTGATTTTCAAGTATTTACCATAAATTCAGGAGTTCAATTTGTGCCGACTGATAACTGATAACTTGGCGAAATCGTAGTAAACAGTCGGTAAAGTCTTATTTTTGCATTATTCCACTTGACTTTACCTGCATTTCTCTGTAGGCAAAATTTCCTATTGCATGTATTTGAAGCTGAAAGCATACTACCAAACTTCTGAAGAAGTTTCGAAATCCATAACAAAACTCTATGCTTGAATTCCCTTGCGACATTATGAACCCTTGTAGCCCTAGTCATCCCAACGTATATACCAGTGTCTGCCGTAGGGGTTGACCATACACCGCTTTTGGAAGAACCTTGCTTCGTCACAGGAGTAAATTTTCCGTGCCAGCTGCCAAGTGTTCCGCAGATATGACGTCACTGAAACGTTCCCGGCTGCTGTGCTGAAATCGATCGACCTGCTACGGCTACGAACGGATCTTAGAGCCGGCCCAGCCGGGCTGTAAATTAGGATAACTAGATAAAACACGATGGGAAGCTGTTCGCTAAAAATTCGGGTGCACATTCTTGTGTTCTATATGGTAATTTAGAATGTAGATGATAGCTGGACACTGTCTAATAACTTGATGGAAAAACATGGATCTGTATCCGTGACGATGGCGTAATTCTCTTGCCTGCATGGAATAGATTTAAGTTTTTCATAGTGTTCACAGATTCTGGAAATTAGACTTGACAATACTAAGCAAATCTTGAGGCATCTCTCGTCTCACCGCAATATTTGTGAAATTCTCAAGTAGCTTATAAATAATTTTTGCTTGACAATCAATACAAAGTCGTCTTAGTTATCCCAGCGACTAGATTATGAGCTTACATCCCTGTCGCCAGTCCGCTGCATTCTCGCTCTAACCAAGGCTATGGCATTCTGCGCACTACGTCTGTTCAGTAGCCTAACTGTCCTTACAACTTGCATTTTAAGTGCTCATTCCAAATGATAATAATAAAGCTTCTTCCATTCAAATGATCGGAAACGGTAAAAGTGAAATAAATTTAATTCATTTCCGTCTGTGCTTTCGAGTATTTATCACTGTGTTGTATATTGAACGCTATTCGTATGGAGCCTCTGAAACAATCTCTGAAGCATACAGCTGGCAGCCATAAGTTTGGTTGTGCAATTCTTAAGTACAAATAATATTTAAAATTTCAAAACGTTGTACCGCGCTACATTGCCGTGCAGAAATCGCCCGCGACGTGTTCGCAGGTAGACAGCAGGTACATGTTTTTCGACCGTTATGCGTCTCTAGGCCATTACGTGCACTTGGGCCGCTACGTGCACTTGGGCTGCTTCGTGCACATGGGACGGGGCGCTACGTGCACTTGGGACGGGACGCTACGTGTGCACTTGGGACGCTACGTGCACTTGGGACGCCACGTGCACTTGGGACGCTACGTGCACTTGGCCGCTACATACACTCTGTTAAAACGTAGTTTTTTTTTATAGTACGGCACGTGAAATATTGAAAGCACATGGCAGGTGCCGGGCCATATCTGTGACAGCCACAAATGCTTGCGGCGTTTCTTCTGCCTAATTTAGGTCATCGTTGTTCCTCGTGGCTGGCTAAGGCTCGCCCCAATACCTTGTAACCAATAGCCAAGGTATTAGGCTCATATTTTTGTCTTAGTTCTTCTCTTATCATTGCAATATTGAATCAGATCTTGTCGTCGTTGAACTCATTTTTTTTAATTTAAATGATGGATAGATAGCTTGGGAGAAAATCTAGCTAGAAAATATTGTACGTACCCTTGCGTGAATTTATCCTGCATTACTACTTGGCAATCCGACATTAATGATTTCTGATTGGCAATATGGTGTGCATATTTTTTTGTTGTCAAACAACGGCTCAGGTTATCAGCAAATTGTACGATAAAATCGATGGTAAATATCGCACTAGGAATATGATACTGTCTGACAATTTTTCTTGGCGTCGAAGAAACATTTAGTCTGTACTCCTGCCGCCACTATTTTTAAATGATGCTTGCAAGCTAATAATATAGCTCAAGGACAACTGGTCTAACCTGCTCCGCTGCCCAATCAGGAAGTCGCAATAGTCTGGCGCTGTTCTAGGTCGTTGAGGGGCTGGGTGTGGGATCCCTGCTTTCTACGGCGAGCTAACTTTCACTTTCATCTGTCAATTCATTGTACATAAACATATTATGTGTAATTTTTATATGGTTTATTCCGTTTTTCAATTAAAAAGGCAATTCACCATGCATGTGACATTTTTATTTATCGATCCATGTTTTCTCACCGGATTGGTTCATTTAAGATAAATGTTAGCTGACTTGAATATAATCGGTTTATATTCTAAAATGTGTTTTGGTATCAGCTGTTCATACTTCATCCCATTTCTGAGTCCTGTGTGTAAATAATACTCACAGACAATGTTATTATTTATAAGGCTATTTAAATAAGAAATATGAGAACACGATGGATTCACGGTTTCATCAAGGGTTTATCCACTAGAATATCGAGAAAATGCACGTGAAGGCTCGTCAATCCATTCAAGTAGATTTGTTGAACAAACCAAGCTTGTAAGTTCAACGATTCTCAGACTACTAGCCAGAAATTAAATTTTTCATTGTCAATGGAAATGTATGAAGTTCTTTTGGAAAACGTGAGCCTGATGAGGGTTAGCTCGATTTATGGTATTACAAGCAACAATTATAGCTTCGCAAAATAGTGACGAACTCAAGCGTTTCAAAACAATTGTTCCAAGTTTAAAAAGATTTGCTATGACGTGGGTTCATTGAGTGACAGCTCTATATTCGCATACTGTAACAATGAAATATGTAGCAAGAACAGATTGTTTAAACGCTGCTCTGGTTTACCACGAGGCAGGTGTGGTCCCCCGTTTAATTGTTTCTGTTGGCGACCTCGCCAAGCTTGCGACAGGTGCTACTAATAAGCGCTTATGGTGTCAGATTCTAGACTGTGTTTATTGTTGAACACTTCATGATGTTCTTATCTTCATGAGAGCACTTAATTATATGGTCTCACCGCTAAGCGTCTCACATGAGATCTAATTTTACTCAGGACCAGATCAAGCTGAACGTCACGACCGCACATGACGCTGATTCACGCATCGCAATTCGATCTCGTGCTTTGCGTACTACGTCATGTCATTTTTAAAAAAGGTTTATTACACTAGGAACGGATATGCTGTTGCCATCTATCATGCTTCATTTACGTTTTTCCAGTCATGCTATCGCTGACATTATCTATCCGGTTATTTTTGGCGGCAGTATTCGAGTTGTTCAATAGGTGGAAATATTTCGAATGATTAATTCTTTGAAATTTGTCGAGTCCTTCATTTGATGCTATTTTCCGAGACTTTCATTTGGTAGCGTTTTTTAGTAATTCGGCATCCTCCGTAATTGCGGCTTGCCGGTCAACAACAAGAACATTCCTTCTTCGTGTGATGCGTGCTTTCACCTGACACTTTGATTTAATCGTAATTGTAGATCGCCTGCTATTTAAGCGGTTTTCAATTTAGGCTAGTCACTTCAATACGTCCAAAATACGTGACATGCATTTTTTTGCTAGAACAAAGTTTCTGTGTGATACGAGTATGATGAGGCAGGTTTAACCCTTTCACGGGTAAGTTACCATATATGATCACTTGAAATCGCGTCACAAAAAGCCTCACCACGGCCTCCTGTTTGTTTTTGAGGCATCCTTATAATGCCTCAGTCAATCACTAATTATCTGACCATCGTTCTATCTAATAGCATCACCAGCTGCAAAGTCCACAAATTGAAATATGAGCATTTAAATGAAGGTTTTGACTCGGACAATGGAATTGATGCTCTTTCCTCATTTTCTTCAAAATTTGGAAGTATCAATATATATATTTATTTATTTTGGCAACTTGATTAAATTTAATTAAATTATATTTTTATGTTTCTAATTTTTCATTTGCATAAACTGAATTTTAATTATAAAAAAAAAATTTGTGTACTGATTGCATTTATTGAATTCTTCAAGTGCGATTTAAAGCTTCAATAGGCAAAATTTGCAAAAATCCATAGAAATAAATATATTGTATAATACTTCTTATTTTCTTGAAATGGTTTCTGAAATTTTAATTTCTGGATATTTCAATGCTTGCCCGCTAAAGGGATAATGCAGACCTCAATCTATCATCGATTAGAATAACTTACTGGCAATGAGCTTTACTGGTTTAGGACTTGAGGTTTAGTTACTCGTCGATAGTGTTACCGGCGCGCGTACGATTATGTTGGTAACAACGATTGATGTTTAGAACTGCGTACATGCAATGCGTCAAGTAAGATATGCAGGAAAATGACCCACTTGATGTCAAGCTTATCTCAAGGCAAATCGTGTTTGTGAACAGGGAGGGGATCACTTCCTCTTTACGAGAGAGCGATGCTCACTGATATGATAACGAGAGCTTTAGGAGTGGTTATCCGTGAGCTATAATTGCGAATATTGAGACATGCTTCGCAATGGCGGCTCCCATGGAACCCTCCGTTGGAAATATGAGCAATTGAAGAAGCGATTACAACAGTCAGCACTAGATTGTTTCATCCATTTGTTCTACCTGTTAATTGCAATAATTGGTAGTTTAAAATAATGCCCAAATCTTGAAAGAGTATATCGCTAATCCAATGATACAAGCATATACTCGTTTGTACCGTTGTACGGTTACTGTGGGAACGGTAACCGTATAATCCAAATAACTTCATAATTCCGAATATAATGGATGCGTATTTCCTTCTGAAGTTTTAAAAAAAATTACTTGCGTCATGATAAAACTCACCTGAAATTAATGATGAACCGAACTGACGCACTTTTCCGAATGGTGGTGCACTTTTTGCCCTTTAATGAGCCATACCGTCCCAGTTGGCTCCGCAATAGGGCGTATCAGTGCTACGTCCGCTCTTTGCGCCTGCTGTTGACAAAGTGTCACCATTTGCACAATTTGTATAAACCTGTACACGAAGGTTTAGAAACGTCTCATTAATTTGTCTCTGGCACCACGAAGGGACACTACCGTCTCACTAATTTGTCTCTGGCACCACGCAGAGACACTACCACCTCACTAATCTGTCTCTGTCAGTGACGGAAGCGTACGTGACTCTCGCGACGACAGACGGGTACGGCGTGGGAGCGTTGGTGCTGGGACACTCGCTGCTCTCTCACGGCACCACCCGTCAGCTCTGCATCCTCGTCACCCCGGGCGTGTCGGAGCAAGTCAGGTGAGCCATGATCTTATGTAGGGTCGTGTTGTGGGGTGAACACAAGCCCGTAATTGATGTTACGGGGGATATTGATGTTACGGGGGATATTGATGTTACGGGTTGATATTACGGGGGGATGTTGTATTACGGGGATTTTGATGTTACGTGTTGATGTTACGGGGGATGCTGATGTTACGGGGGATGTTGATGTTACGGGGGATGTTGATGTTACGGGGGATGTTGATGTTACGGGGGATGTTGATGTTATGGGTGATTTGATGTTATGGGGGATATTGATATTACAGGAGAATTTTTCTCTGGTACGTAACGCAACACATGGATGCATTTTATGAAATAACTTGTCTGTTCAGAATCCTGATATAGAATTCAAATTTCGTGACGTATATGGTCAAGATAATGTGGCTTAAATGAAGTGCTGTTAATGCCTCTAAATTTCAAACCAAACACGAGCACAAGATGTCGCCTGGAACGACTGTGGACTGAAACTGTGTGACTAAAAGGACTGAGTCAAGATTTGCCAGCGTTGACTCGAGATAGTCTTGTCCTTGAAAACATTTGAACAGTTGGCTGCTCCAACATCGAGCCAACGCTGACCTCTTAGTACTACAATGTAATGATCCTTTGCGATGCTGTTTCTAGGCTTAGGTTCTGCTCGATATTCCTAACTTTCAGAGGATCTCTCTGAATGCTGACTATGACATCCACAACACAGATCGGCGGAGTCACATGCTTTTATTAGGGTAACTGTGATTACAGTTACCCTGATGTATATATATCTCTTGGTAACTGTACCACTACTAGCAATACAATATACAGATACCATTACCAGATCGGCGCTGTCACAAGTGTACCACAATGTGGTCCTTGTGGACGTGATGGACTCGGGGGACAGCGCTCATCTGGCGCTACTGGAGCGTCCAGAGCTGGGCATCACCTTCACCAAGCTGCACTGCTGGACCCTCACCCAGTACACCAAGTGTGTCTTTCTCGACGCCGACACACTTGTGAGTCATCCAGTTACTTGCTCCTAACCCTGCCTGATATGAGTAACGGGAGCAATATTGTCACAAGCCTACTTCCCAAAAAGGATACGTTCTAGTGAGCGCAAATGACTTGCACTGATGATTGCCGCCGCGTACGACAACTTTAAAATGTTCTCTGTTGCGTACAAACGTCCTCAGGTTGCTACACTCAATAGTTTACGTATAATTTAAGTTGAAAGTTTAACTTTAAAATGTTCTCTGTTGCGTACAAACGTCCTCAGGTTGCTACACTCAATAGTTTACGTATAATTTATGTTAGAAGTTACGTTCCAGGAAAGTGACATACGGCGGTAGAGGGTTAACTTGCTAACGTTTTTGTACTCTTATCAGAATATACTATAGCGTTGTCAGCGTTCAAGATTTAGCCATCATCACGCCTGTTGCCGATTTTGAACACTGCAGAATTCTCTCCGTTAGATGTGGGTCATGAACCCACAACTCGCTGCTCTAATCTTGGTATCTAAATCGCTGCTTGGTGCTCTGTATACATATGCTTAGAGTTAGATCGTGTTAAATAATTTTAATCATGGTTTACGATTTTATGATATCTAATAACTAATCATCATAATTTCATTTGGAATCAAAGTTAGTGCTAAATTTTGATAATAAATGGCCTCCCCATATTTTTCACCTCTCAACAACGATAACTTGAGCCCTTGGTGGGTACCGTATTACCGTATCTCTGGTAAAGTGCACCGAACACCGCATTCCCTTTGGTTTTATACTCCGATGCCGAACTGCTGAACACCGTATTCTCCGCACCCACACACTGACGCCTAACACTACACTCACCACATATACCACACTCACCACATATACCACACTCACCACATATACCACACTCACCACATATACCACACTCACCACATATACCACACTCCCACATTCACCATTCGCCGCATTCACCACTCACCAGACTGACGTAGCTTATCTGCGTGCAGGCCCTGCAGAACACAGACGAGCTCTTCACGCAGCCTGAGTTGTCTGCCGCGTGCGACGTGGGTTGGCCTGACTGCTTCAACTCTGGCATGTTTGTCTTCGTGCCGTCCCAAGAAACTTATGAACAATTGCTAGATTTTGCTAAAACCAAGGGAAGTTTCGACGGCGGTGACCAAGGACTCCTCAATTCTTTCTTCCCGAACTGGCACAGATTATCCTTCGTGTACAATATGGTGGCGACGGCCTGCTACACTTACCTGCCTGCCTTCAAGGAGTGAGTCATGTCTGCCTTTTACTGTAGCTTTCAATTAGTTCTTGGTATTAACCCTATACTCAAGCTTTCAATTAGTTCGTAGTATTAACCCCTACACCCCCGCCTTCAATTAGTTCGTAGTATTAACCCTACACTCCCGCCTTCAATTAGTTCTTAGTATTAACCCCTACACTCCCGCCTTCAATTAGTTCTTAGTATTAACCCTACACCCCGCCTTCAATTAGTTCTTAGTATTAACCCTACACCCCGCCTTCAATTAGTTGGTAGTATTAATTAACCCTACACTCCCGCCTTAAATTAGTTTGTAATATTAACCTCTAACCACGAACTTCCCGGGTTCTGTGGTTATAAAAAAATTTCAATAGTTGTGAATTCTGGACATTTCGGGTAAAAGAATGTCTGAAATTTCTTTAGATAATTGATCGTTTTTTTAAGTAAAAGTTGCTTCGACTGTGCTTGAATTCGTTTCGAAAACTTTTCAGACAATATTGTTCATAAGAATTGGTTCCCGATGTAGTGTTCTTGTTATATTCCAAGAAAAAAAAAGGGTTTGTGTCCCTTTCGTCTACAGGAGTTGGTGGTAGGTATGCGGCTCCGTTTCCTGCCTTTACAAAGAGCGTGTTTCCGTGAATGACAATAATGATGATAATAATCATATATAACAATAATAATATAATGGCGGTTTAGCGTTTATTAGGTCGTAGGCCTGTCGCCGATTCTTAATTAACATAATATGATATTCACAGCTTGTTGTGGTTTCAAACTCACAACTCGCTGCTCCAATTTTGCTTTGCTTAACCGCCCGGCCTCCTCGCCGATTCTGACAAACTGTCGCTCAGAGCTGGGATCGAAAACGCACCTCTGCTCCTATGTCACCCCTAGACCACCCTGCCCCAACCGCTGGGCCACCCTGCCCAATGGATGGCCGTGGCATGGCATAAAATATTCGTGGTATGGGGTTGCCTTATGGTATGACAGAAATGATAACGATGTTCTCCGTACAGGTTCGGTCGTAACGTAAAGCTAGTGCACTTCTTGGGCTCGACGAAGCCGTGGCACGGCGAGAGCGCCGCACAGCCTGGATCAGCGTATGGATCGTTCGTGGGGGCCTGGTGGACCATTTACCGTGAACTCGTGCGGCCCAGCATGCCACAGTCGGTGAGTCTTGTGGCACTGTGGCGTGTGTGGCTGTGTGGTAATGCCCGCCCTCAACCAAGCTTGCCACCGCAGTGGCATCGGTTGTTGCTAAACGTGCTGTAATGCTTCCATATGACCGTCGATTGCTTGCGACTACACTTGGCACCGATTGGCGTTTCGCGCTATTTAAACGTGACTATTTGTACTCCAGATGCACTCATGCGACCGATTACCCTATTCCGACTCCAAATTGCTCCATATATGTGGCTCCAAATATGTTTACTGCGACCGTTCAACTTCGAGCATATCTCCACTCGTTTCGCAGCCTTCTTGATTTCACTGACGTCCGACACCAGATCATGAAATTTATGTAATGAAAGAATGAAGTTAGAAAAATCGTGTTGAAAGGTGTTGCCTTGGTATCTAGCACTTCGGTCGCAATGCTCTCGTTCTACCGGATCTGTCATGTTTCTGTGACGTCCATCATTACTGATGTACCGTATCAATCGCGTGGTCCGATAACGTAGCTCATATAACAGATCCGTACGTTCATTGCAATGGAAAAACGAGCCCATTTTTATTTTACATATTTTACTTAAAATTTCAATTAGTACGGCATTTCATTTACATTGCAGTTGTAACTTCTATGTGTTTCTCGTATTTTCTTTGTCGCTCTTACCTGTACTGTGCAAACTGTCAAAAAATTTTAAAACTTGTTTGACTTGTTATTAAGGTATTTATGTACCAATATGCTTTGTTCAGCATATGCTGGACTGCTATTGCTCGAGCAAGATTGTCATTTTTCTAGGATTACACCTAATTTAATATGATCAATGTTCCGTGTCGTTTGTCTCAGTTCCAGCTTCCCAACCCAGCCCGAAGCAGCATAGCTCAAACCTTGCACTTAATCATCCTGAGCCTGCGTTGCCCGTGCAGATTTGTATAGCGGTTATGTATATTAATTCTGTAGCAGCAATGTGCATTAATTGGCTTTCGTTTCGTCTAGTGTGCGTTGACTAACTCGGTGGTCGTCCATTAACAGGAAGCCAAGTTTGACCCTACCGATGCCCCACCCCAACAACAGGAACAATTTCCAGCACAGGTAAATTTCTAAACTCTCGGTTGTTTCACTTATAATTTCTTCCATATTCTCGTTATCGGTCATTTTATTTCGCTATTATTGGTCGGTTGTGCTCGAGCATTTTCTCTTCATACTAATTTTTATGATTTCATTAAGTCTTCTCTTGAGCGCACCTCTTGAGTTTAGCAATTTTTTATTCGAATATTTACTTCACCTGGCAACGTGAGTATCCATGATATTCGTTTGTAGAAATGTCGTTGATGCCCTTAGTTTTTTGGATCAGTTTAGAAGGATAAATTATTTCCTTCAAACTTCAAATTTTCGTAACATTAAGAGTGCATCTCCACCCTCATCCGTTTTCTGGATGTCACTGAATCCTTGTTTTCTGCTCACCCTGCACTGAGAGTCTCGACTGCATCATGTTCACTGCTCACTGAGCGTCTCGACTGCATCATGTTCACTGCTCACTGAGCGTTTCGACTGCATCATGTTCACTGCTCACTGAGCGTCTCGACTGCATCATGTTCACTGCTCACTGAACGTCTCGACTGCATCATGTTCATGGTATTACAGTAATTAAATGCCAGCCTGCAAGGCGACATCTGGCTTATTGACCGTTCAGAAACGCAATTTCGTCGTCGCCAACAATAGCAACATTTTGTCCGGTACATTTTAATGCTGGAACATAGTTAGCATGCACCAAGGTATCATTTAATTCATGCCAACACTTCCGCAATTCCTCTATGCTAATCTACCAGTCCAACATAGTTATGAAGTAGATATCTCACAACAGTGGTTCTTAACTAACGATGTCGCCTTCAAGGGGCAATTGACCAATTTTTGTGGGGTAGAGGAGGAGTGAGTGTTTTAATTTAACCACATCTATCAACGATGATATTTATGAAACTCTTAACATGTTTTTTTTCTAATAAAGCTAATAAAACGTTACATTTCTGGCACCACTACCTGGCGAGGTTAGTTGCACGTCGGCTCCGGTAGGGGGCGGTTTGACATCAGCTAACGTTGCACTCGACATGACATGTGTGGTTGGTAGCTAGTGTGTGGTCCGCGGGGATTAATTTATTTAGCGTTTTGAATAAATTCATTACAGAGGGGATAATTTTTATGCTGTAAAATTGTAAATTGTATAGTGTAAAATGCTTTTTTCATACTCGTTCGTGTTTAAACAGTATTTAATTTTCAATTCAGAAAGTATTTTATATATTGTTGAGTATACACTATTTTATATTTTTTGTTCCATTACTTGTATAATTGATTTCGGAAGTACAGTGTTATAGCTAGCATTTCCTTTCGCCCCTCCTATCAACCTAAATGATGCACGTGTTTTGATTTTAAAATCACCTGCATATTTTGTATTTTAAAATATTTGTTTTTCTGATTTAAAATCGGAGTGTGCCGCACAGAGGTTTGTTCGAGCAGATACAAAAATTTCCAATTAGCTCTCTATAATAAGAATTCAATCCTATTCAACGCCACTATTGTTGATAGAGTAGATTTAGACATATGCTTTGGCTGCAATTTAATATCAAAATGACTAATTCGATTCGTGAATTTTCAGACAAAGCAAATGCTAAAAAAAAATGAAATTAACGGATAAATAAAGTTCACTCTTGAATCTGCTAATCGAAGCTTCATCTCGTCGTTCATCGTATATTTAACATCAATTAAATCAATATCAAATTCAAACAAAGTTTCGTTTTGTTGCTGCTCGAACACGAAAGCGTGCGATCTCCTCTCAGCACTGATGCCACTAGCCGCTCGTGATGCTTCCCATCGTTTTGTTGTTGAGATTCCGCATAAATCTTCAATTTTCCTCATTTTGCTTCCTCGTGTGAGATTTGCTGTAGCTACACGTGTGATTCTAAAGTGATATTCTTTGGCCCGTGACCCATAAAAATTTCTGTGTTGTACAAATTAAGGTATCTATTTTAACCCTGGTTTCTTGCTGATCATTAACCAACCTTCTTCGTATTACAAGCTGCCCGATAATTCTGTGGATAACTCTTACACGTGGCCTGCTCCCGAGCAGAGATCGACATCAGGCGGCCACTTGGAGGTAAATCTCTCTGCATCTTCTTCCCACTCTGGTGCACACTCTGGTGCACACTCTGGTGCACTCTCTGATGCCCACTCTGATGCTCACTCTGGTGCACACTCTGATGCCCACTCTGGCCTTACATCGTCTGCCCAAGGGATCTCTCCCTATGATGATGCTAACCATCTATCCCGAACTTTTGATCCTGACAGCCATCACCAACAACAAATAAGTCACAGACAAGATGACAGTGAAATTGAATCGAATATCGATGTCTTACATGTACACAAACAGACATCACAGCACAACCAAGATCCTGATATCACCAGGTCTGATCAGCCTGAACATCGCTCAGAACACCACACGGAACACGCAACATCTCCAATTGATTGTTATGTAGCCCCTGTGAATGATAAAGCTAAGCACCAGCACGCTTATGATGATGTACGTTCCATGATATCTAACTTGATACCCACCGCAGTCCAGTCATTTGATCCTGTAAGAACTCGTGATAATGCCCCACATGCCGCGCATGGCATCAATAAAACTGGATCCCAGCCATCGTCTGGTGATGGAGGTCTGCCAGCTCCCAGTGTTAGTCATGGAAAATCTCCGAGTGAGGTAATTGTCTCGCCTTGGTAGCGCCAGTGTTCGTGATGCTTGGGTTCCTTAGAGGTGGTGTTTCATAGTAGCTTGTTTACTGTGCCAGAAAGGCGCTAGGGTTGGTTTTATCCAGTCGTTCACGCCTATGAATACTCGCTGCTTTATCGCTAGTTTCGCCCCGTGTCATCCGTACAGTGAAGTGGATGAACTTGGTTTAACTTGAGTTTGCATGTTACTCAATTCCTTAAAAGTATCGCGCTAATGAATCATTTGCTTAAGAAGAATCATTTTGTCTTTGTTACTCATTATTCCAAACCTTATCTCGCACTCACAGCATCGCATCTTCTTCTGGGCAAATGAACATTAAAATTAATTTGTAGAGAACAATTTTGTATGAAGGCACAGGATTTGCATTGCACATTGAAAGAAACAAAGTTTCAACCATGTTTCGCTATTTCTTCAGGATAACTATGCTTTAAAGCAAAATTTTCCCAGCTGGTAAAAAATAACAGAAATCGCCTCATGAGTGTTAAAAGTCATAAAATTTTAGGATCACCCAAATCCGAATTATAATTGTAACTAAAATCAGGCCTAGAAGAGGACTGACGAACAGCATAATCTAAATGGAATCCTGAACATCATTGTTCAACATTGAACCGTTTTGCCATTGTTTGTCGTTGTTTTTAGTCAAGTTTGTGAGCTCACTGCTCAGTTCATACGACGTCACTTCCATGTAAAGTTTTAGTCGTTAATTTGTCAGGTGCCTGAGCTCACAAGCGCTCCTTACGCTGCATCGCTCGCCTTGGTTCATATTGCCATTTTTCTGGTTCATTCAAAAGGTGTCGGGGTTCGTAGGTCATTGAGAATAGGTCGACTCGATTTAGAGTTCATTGATTTGGCAGCGAAGTAACTAACAAAAGCCCAAGCCGTTTCACAACCGTTGGTGGTTCGGATCATCGTAGTGAGTTTGACAGGCGGAATTTGATTTATTTAGTGAACTTCATTGAAACTATAAGCCGAATGGGTTTTTTGATGGAACCGGCGACAAAATTACTGAGCTGCTTCCTCTTCTGCCGATCTAAACTATTCCCTCCTCCTAAGCTTGAAGACCTTCAAGCCGAATCCCACTTTTAGGTTTAACTTTCATAGAAGAGTGCAGCTTAACTAACCTTCACATCCAAACACAACTGTTGTGGTTGCCAAGTATCTAAGGGTGTTCTTTGATACTATAATTCAAGTTGCATTCGAATAGTTCCATAATGCCGGTGTTATTATGGATGAAAGACCATGTGCAAAGTCGCTGCGAACGAAAAATTGATGAAAGTGAGAGCGGTTCCTGGTATCGCTTCGGCGTAGGTACTTGTGTTAAGAGTATCGAGCTTCAAAGTATTTTTAGCTGTTTTTTTTTCTCGTAATTGGATACGTGGACCAATTCTGAATCCCTCAAACTGATTAACACTGATGATTCAATGAGCTAACCTGTATTGAACAATTGACGCTGTTGAAATTTTCAACAGGGCGTTCACTAGCTTTGGCTTTATTTTTTTTATTCACATATACAAATGCTGTAGTTTCTCCCGCCTCACTTGAGTTGGTTGACCTGCTTATTTCACTTCCTCGTCTCATGTTATTTGGTGAGGTTGTTGTGTACATTATTGTCCATCTGCTGTAATTCTCAAATAATTGTGCATAATAGTGATATTGTTTTATCTCAGTACCCTGTCCTGATACTAACTGATATAACTTCTAATAGAAAATGCTCACTAACTTCTCACTTTTAACATTCGTCATATGATGTAGTTAATTCTCTATCATTACTCGTACAAAATACTAACGTTGAGTTACATTTTAAAATGTTTGTGTATATATTTTGGTTATTTTAAGTACACTTGCATTCTCCCTCTGATTTAAGTTAATGATCTAGCGTCTCCATTTCTATTTGAAGTCTAAATTTTTCGCCCCCCCCCCCCCTTTATGTTTCATTTACGTAAAGACGTTCTATCTGTAAATTCGTATTTTATGTATAATTTGTATCGAAAGCACCTAGTAATGTCTTTATCTCTCCTTGATTTATTATTTGTGCTAATTTGTCTATCACCGATTCCTTATTTTTTCATCTATGGCTTTGATGGAATTTTATTTCAATTATTTCTTTAATATCTTAACTTCAGAAAGACGGCAAACTCGATTAACTTACTCGTACCCACATCCACTCTGTGTACGCTCCTGATTACGTCTTTCTTTGCTCCACTTACGCAATAATATTAATAATAAACTGCCTGTAAACTATACACATTTAAATCACTGACACTTGACGCGCTACTTGCACGTGTGCAGCTCGTCGAGCACTTCTCGAAGCTGTCTACCAACGAGAACCTGGTGGAGGGACGGCAGCGCTGGGAGGCCGGTCGTCCTGAGTACATGGGGCGCGACTCCTTCGACAACATCATGGCTTACATCCAGTCTAGAATCAATAAATAAGCGTATATGTAAACGCACAAATAATTTCAACTGCTTCCTTAGCTGCGTATTAGTGTTAACATTGTTCGTAACGTCGAGGAAGAATTTCAGTAAAAAATTTAAAGTCCTCAATATGCTTTCTCTTACCGGCGTGGATATAGCAAACAATCTTGTTATTCCCTCATTGGATGCAGTGAATGTCGAAGAAATTTTAGAACCACGCGCAAGCACTCACTTGATTCCGTGAGTAGATTACATACCGTTGCAGCTTGTACCTCTGACTTCTCAACACTGATGTTCGTTGGTTAACCCTCTACCGCCGTATGTTACTCTTCAGGCACGAACTTTCAACTTGAATTATAAGCAAACTATTGAGTGTGGCAACCACCTGTAATTAAGCGAGTTTCCATAGCAAGATCCCTAACGTATCTGTAACACACCAAGAATCGCAGATGTAATGCGCGGATCTTTGGCAGGTATGACTATATTTGATACTTGTTAATGACATAAGCTTACGTTGAACATAAATTTTTTCTCTATCAAAGAATCTTCAGAGCATATCTGTTCAAATTGACGAGCAAAAATATGCAAATCCATCATTCGAAATTGAAGATTTGGCAAGAGCCAGGCACCGTCTGAGTGGAAGGGAAATTTTGTAGGGTAGTAGAAAACACCAGCCATTATTTCATGAGCTGTGCTTCACCATCATATCTCTAGAAAAATTTTCGTCGATCAAGGAATTACGCAATTTCTCTATGAAAAACGGTTGAGAGAAATGCTTGTGAAATTTCTCCCCTCCCCACCCCTAATAATGTGTGATTAAACAGCTGCAGCCTCGCAAACATAGTTGGAACTTCTTAAATACGTTCGGTGGTCCGCACTCAAGCCTTGAATTTAGGCCTAAGAAATCTTCAACGCCGCGCCTGAACATACGATAGTTGTAGGTCGTGCGATTGGCGTAATCATTTGAGTTTGCAGCCTCTGATGTGCCAAGTTGTGTCGTAATTATATCCAAAGTTTACTGGAAGGAAAACAAATTGATTCGCAGCATTAATAATGTAATTTAGGATTAATCAACGGAATTTGTGGATGAGTACTCTTTGAAGGGCATTGATCAAGCAAAACGATCTTATGTTAAAAATTCCCGGAAACATAATTTTGTAGTAAGCTTCACAAATACGCGATCATAATGAGCAAGCTCCTGAAATCTTTATCGCGGCAACTAATGCAATCCACGCTTAAGCTCGCAACTAGACATAATCGAATGATTATCAGGTAAAGCTGCAGCAAAAACAAAGAGAAATGTTTCTTGACTTTCGGACTATATATGAGTGCTGGTCAACTAGAACTATTCCCAGGAACTCCGATTTTAAAATAAATCGATCACTTTGAGGCAACTTTAATATGGCGCAAATAAGTGAGGTGGGGGATGTGCTAGGTATTGGGGGCAGAGTACTGCAAGCAATAAGCTGACAATAATACGGGATTTGGCTATGAGTAGCCTATCACCATCCGTAATTTCTCAAACCTATCCTCTTATTCCTAAGCTGAATCCTATCTTTAGATAATTATGGGACATACGACAGTTAGGAATAGTTCGAGAATCCTAATACATCCAATTTAAGAGATTTTTGCAGCAAGGGCGCTGTGCAGGTGATATATCTGGTGGGTCCATCGGTCGAGAGCGGCGTAGCGGTTGCTGCCCTGGTGCTGCATGGGCGTGCCGCTGCGGACCTCCAACACTTGCGCCACCTCGTCTATGCGGCCCTCAATCGTTCTGCAAACAACACACATTAATGCACGTAGGAAAACCGCAAACTCGGGCCGAATTTATAAAAAGAATACTGTTTTGAACTTAATTTAAAACCGTGAGTAATTTCAATAGCAAACAATTGTAACTTTCTAGATGTTTTATTGTCAAGTCACACACGAGCATTGCAACCAGTACTGCGTTCGCGTGCGGGTATATGAGTGATAGAAACGAAAAGAAAAAACTTACTATAGTGAGACGGTGATCGCTTCCAACTTGGGAGCGTAGAGACCAATGAAATAAACGAATATAGCATTTTTTACCGAGACGCTTCGAACATGGCTTCTGATAGTTATACTACATTAAAGAAAAGACAACTAACTGGTGTAATATGCAAGATTCCTAATTTAGACTAGGTCTTGGATGACGCAGAATTGTTGTAGTAACTCACTTGTCTAGTATGCACTGCACCAGTAAATTTTCCACCTCTACGGTGTCAATGTTCAGCTCGCGGGAGATGAAGGGGATGTAGATCCTCGTGTAGGGCTTAATGAGCTTGATCAGGACCTGGGTGCGAATGTTGCACAACAAATCTGCACACGATCGAAGGCAAACAATGATTTATTTACATGCCTTTACTAAAAGGATGGATGAGATTGATCAGGCGTATTCTTTTATCATTGATATGATTTTAGATTAACGCTCATGCTATTATCATCATACATAAGGAATTAAAGGGAACAGCAAAGCATCTAGGAATAATTAAAGGTCTATGAGACTTAGCTGAACAGTTGGACTTGATGGTGCATGTTCGGGTTAATGTATTAAAAAGTAATGTCAAAATGAAGAAAATGCCCAAGTCACCAGGATCTGTAAGTGATGTCGACATACAGGGAACAAAATATGCTCAATTTGCAAAGTATTAACGAATGAAATTTCCTAAATCCCAAAACGTTTATGGTACGAATCACATTAACGGTTCAAGTATCGGTATATATGTGCTTATGGGTACGAATACAGGCAAGCCTGTAACGTCATAGCTCGAACATGAATAATTTGCTACACGGATGCACTATGAAACTTCAACTTTTATAAACTAAAAAGACTTATTTCAACTAAACATTGAGATGATGTTGAATCATTTTCAACCTCAACCGCATCCACGCCAACATGCTCCTAACAGAGTAAACATCTGATTTTCCATTTGTGATTCTATCAAACAATTATACCAAGAACTCTTCAGCTTGATAATCTTCATCTCTGAAATTATTGGGAACAAAACACGTCTATTTATGTATTCACAAGCTTGGATTACCTTCAATGTGCTCGCGAATGAAAGCGTCCTGCATGATGATCTCTCTGTTGACGCGCAGGATAGACTCGAACGAGTTGATGTCGTCGTTCTGGTAGGCGACCACCAAGTTGGTCATGGCCAGGATCTCTGGGTCATTCTTGTATGGCTTGGCTTCTTGTGAGTCAAAGGGATTGATGCCTGACTTCATTAACCTACAAAAAAAGAAAATGAAGGAAAACATCAAACCATATACTGGCCAAAAAAATATTCTTCAAGGTGAGGCTTGAGGCTTTCCATAAAAATCAAATTAGTTGAATTAAATGGTACCTCTGAGTCCGATTGAATAATTTGCCTGTAGTGAAATGGCTTAATAAACAAATATTTTCACAGTATTGAAAATAATGTTACATCTAAGACGTTCATTAAGCAAAAAGAAAAACACACTGCAATGACCAAATCTTGTTGCCAAAAGAAAACAAGACTTCAAGATAAGCAATAACGCAATAAATCGCAGGTAGCTATATTGACATTTATTTGAATCCTTGAGAATTGTAACCTTGATTGATTTTGATTCAAAAGCAACAACTCTGAACCAGGAACTAACATGTTAGCCAACACGAGGTACTTGAGACAGGTCGTTCTCCGAAAGCTGCCAGATTCGTCATAATTCTTGAAGGCCTCAAAGAAGTCTGTGTGAGCTTTTTCAAACTCACCCTCCCGGAGATGCATCTTGCCTCCACACTCTGAAATCGCAACTAAATGTAGTTTGGCAGCAACAATAGTGATAAAAAAGATGCATTTTTCTTTGTAAATTGCTGCCTAAAATATCAACTTCTATAAATATTGTTTTTGTAGCATCGTGCTACAAATAGAGTCAAGAGCTCAAAATACAAACAAGTCCATATTCTGTGACTAAACTGGTCATCATCAAACTATTTGATCATAAAAAAATGAACAGATCATGAACCAATCAGGAACATAATAACAGATGAGTTGCTTATTTCTTATCAATATTAATGAACCCAGAGCCCTTGTATAATGAAAGAAATAAATTTTTCTGTAGCTTTTTCAGGGAAGTGAATTACAACAAGTACCTAAAAATATTTGGAATTATAAGTTCTCAATTTAGAACCAGTATTCTTTCATATTTAAGACAATTAATTTATTGGAGCCATTGATATATAATAGTGTATATAATTCTAGTTACCAGGACTTGAGATACTAATAGAATTGGGAATATAAAATGTAGGTATGTGCAGGCATAGGGTTGCACGAGATAAGCACAGCACCTCTTTGGGGATATTTAATGTATGTACAGACATAGGGTTGCACTAGAGATAAGCACAGCACCTCCTTGGGGATATTTAATGTATGTACGACATAGGGTTGCACTACAGATAAGCACAGCACCTCCTTGTGGATATTTAATGTATGTACAGACATGGGGTTGCACTACAGATAAGCACAGCACCTCTGATGACGCCCATGATGAGAGGGTGAGGGATGGCAGACTTGATGTGCAGGGACTGCTCGTACAGCGCCTGGCGGACCAATGTCAGCTCAACAAAATGCACTTGAAATCACAATATTCAGAGAAGCAAGAGTAATGGAACATAAATTAGTGAATGTAAACGAATAGCATAGAATAAGAGTATCAGGATGGAATTAATAGAATTCTTCCTCTAAAAGGCAGGAATAGAAGACTTCCTCTTTGAATACAGGTTGCATCTTTTCTCATCAAAATTGACAAAATTTTAAGGTCTGATAAAAATCAATCTCTATGAAAAATACACCCTGTCATATTTTGTACCTACCAAAAGCTTTTGCTACATCAATAGTCATCTTACAATTAACAAGTCATGAATAGACAATTCTGCTGAAAACTTCATTAATCAAAGAGCAAGGCAAATCTTACCTTTAGTTTCTTATTATTTTTCTGGGCAGTATACATCTGAATTTCCAGAGCATAAATCTCGAGAAGTTGGGTGCCCTTTTTGAGGTCATCTTCACCCTCATCAGTCTGTGCAATGAATATTAAAGCTCAGGCTCAACACAGAATATAAACGAGTTAATAATATCATGCAGTTCTTTCTATCCAAACATGTAACGAGTTTACCAGCAACATATCTCTTCCTGAAATTTTTTTAATGATTCTTTAGGATCATTTTCTTATATCATTTACTTGAAAGAATGTTATCAAAATTATAACAGTTGTATTTCAATCAATAGTATAGGCTTGGTGTAAAACTTGATGCACTAGAGAACAGAATATTACAAAGGATTTTCCAACAAGCAAGACAAACAAAACACTTAAAACAACAAACATAAAACAACAAAAAGTTGTCTCACCTGACATGATGTATGTAGCTGCTTTAATATTTTAGAAAGCTTGGTAAAGTCCTCACGGTCATAGTAAAGTTTTCCTAACTTTGTGTTAGTCTTGAACCACAGTCGGTCATTCTTGGCGTCTCTTAATGCTTCAAGGGTTGTTTCATAAAATTCTTGTAACAGTTCCATCTGCAGAGCATTAATTTACATAGTATTAAAAAATATAATGTATGTTCAAGTAAAAATATTTGTTTAAGGAAAACTAGTGTTAAATTGAAAAAATATTTAAATTCAACTTGAAAATAAAAAATTCCAGAAAGGAAAGATCGGTAATATACCTACCATCACTGAATAAACTTCAATAGATAACTATGAGAATTTTCATCCTTTTTGACCCATTCAACATGGATATGACACAAATTGTACAGATTTAACTTACGTTTTTTGAAGTAGAAATGTAATCTAAAATAGAATTTATTGATTTTTCACTGTAATTTCTTGTGACAGCTGACTTTATGTATGTGAGAAGCTGTTTGTAGCGCTGCATCATCTCTTCCTTGTTACCCTGAATAAAAAATTTATACAATAAATGAATAATAATTGATATTTCAATTGCAGTACCTATAGATCTTTATTTGTGAACTTCAAAAAAATTGCAATTTTTTAAAGAATATTGGTCAGGAATCTTAACTATTAGCTAAATATACTTACCAACTTAAAATTAATCTTTATCATTTGTTTGAGAGCTTTGAAGCCCCATTCTCCTTTATCTCCAGCTTCCAGTTCAAGAACTCGTGTAAATGATGCCAATGCTGCCAGTGGATCATCATCTTTCAGAGCTTTGCTATTGTAGTACTGATTCTCTAGATCTACATCAGGTTCACTGTTGCTATCTTCTGAATACTCCAAGTCATACTCCTCTTCATCATCACACATGAAATCTTCTTCTCCATCAGACATATTTAATCAGCATGAAGGGTAATTTTTCAATTCACAGAAGAGTTCTGAAGATGAGGAAATCATTTCAGTATAAATTAATTTTGTATTAAATTTCTCAGCTTAATGGACTAGGAGTCATACTTTTACAACACATTTAAGTAGGTATACATAGAGCCTGATGATAGAGGCCTAGGTACATGTAGCATTAGCAACAAATTACATATCCATTATTGGTGATTGGTGGGTTCAACATAAAATTCCATGCCCATACAATTTTGTAGGAGAAAGGTTAAACACAGATCTTTCCAGAGGCCCCCACAGATTTTTACACTGCCCCCAGGGAGGCCATATCACCCACTTTGGGAAGCACAGGTCTAGAGCTTTCGGCTTTCCTGTCATTTTTGGAGCTGTGAGACTGATGCTAGATGAAGCATCTTATTTTCTATTTAATTTTTAATAAAACTCCAAGATCAGGCTGTGAGTTCCCAAATGTACAAAAAATGTAACTTATTACTCACTGCAGTGAGTGACAGAGAGCTAATCAGCCTTATCTTCTTGTCGACAAAAACATGAAGTCACAGACAGACATATGGACATGACTGTCATGACACGCATACTGCACAATAGGGCCTTTTTTCCCATAAATGAAAAAATGCGCTAAAAATGGATCACTTTGCTGACTTTGGAATTGTGAGACTGAGAACTCAGATGAGACTTCATTAGTTTTCTTAAGTAGGGTAAACGCGGTATATTCCGTCATCGTGGGTAATTCCGTCACCTCTTTAGTTTTTCCTTTATATTAAGCTTTGTTTTAGTTCCATGCGTTCGTTGATGGTTGAAATGGTGACGTTATACATTTGCGCGTCGAACTAATGCCAAAACACTAGGTCTTGGCCATCTAGTGGGAAAATATTGAGATCCAAAGAGAGACGATGCACGCTACCCAGTGAGATCATCAAAAAATGTGTCAAATTTGACAGTTGACCTTGCTCTACCAAATAGTGAATAACTGTTTGTATAGGAAGAATATTATGATTTGAGACTTTTAAATACGTCTGTGAATATATTAGGAATCCTTTAAGTATACTTGGATTTGCTGATTTCAAGTGGTAAATAAATTAATAGATGATTAAGTTGAGAAATGGATTTAGACACATGAAAACTAATTCCGACACGACACAACTTGAATTGGACACACACAGATCGTTCAAAGCTTTGTACAAAAATTAAAATTTGCTTAATTAAAAGCTTAATAGTTGTTAATTAAAAGCGTAATTAAGTAGTGTTCAATATTCATTAGTGTTCTAATTCAAAGCCGTGTTGTATTCCAATACAGCTCACACAGCAAATGGAATTCGAACACGTGGATGACGGCATTACGTATCAGTAGAATTTGAAGCGCAGACGTAATACGCCTCACCACGTGCTGAATATTGCCACACACAGTGACGGAATATAGGGATTTGGTAGGTTTCCATTCTAAAGGCTTTTAAATAAATATGGCAACATTTTGTGACGTTTCATTGTTGCTGACGCGTAGTGAAGTGTTTTGAGAGTCATGTGAAGGCAACAGGACTTACGTAACGCATACGTTTTTTTATATTTTTTCATTTCTCGATGCGTCCTTAATGTGTCAGAATATACCGCCTTTACCCTAATTGGAATATTGCAAAACTGAATATAGGGTTACACATAGTGGCAAACCAGTGGTTTTTTAGAATCAGTCAATCAGCTCATTTTAAATTTCCTCATATATTCA
Source organism: Hyalella azteca (assembly GCF_000764305.2). Classification (NCBI taxonomy): domain Eukaryota; kingdom Metazoa; phylum Arthropoda; class Malacostraca; order Amphipoda; family Hyalellidae; genus Hyalella; species Hyalella azteca. Next base: position 308 of record NW_025934535.1, on the reverse strand, counting down.
AGATTTTAACAGATTTCTTATGTAAGATAATTCTGGTACAGTATCCAAGATACTTTACTGGTCTACTTATAGGACTCAAAAATGAACTTTAGGAAGAGTCTAAAAACTCTCTTCTTTGCCACTATGGTGGTAACATAGTGGCAAACCAGAGCTTTTAAGAATCAGTTCATTTTTAATTTCCTCATTTACTCAAGATTTAAACCAATTTCTTATTTATGATAATGCTGGTATCCAGTATACTTTATTGGTCTACATATAGGACTCAAAAATGAACTTGAGGGAGAGTCTAAAAAACTCTCTGCTCTGCC